>NW_027254973.1:0-103816 GCF_042242105.1 Pempheris klunzingeri
TTATAATATTCGACAAGTTCAGAAACAATGTAGATATTCAACAGTATGAGAAACTGTTATTTGAAATGTGCAATACTCCCTCTAAACAAAGTATTCAATATCGATGTTCTGCGTGACAAAGTATCCATTGATTACCTATGATGAACTCCAATTTGAACTTGATATTGGTTCTTTTACATAAATAAGCGAGTGGAAGACGATTGTCCGATATTTTATGGCGTCAAAACTTGACCAAGACTTTTCCAAAATTGGCGGTGAAGGAAAATTGTTCAAATCGATGAAAACCACGATTTGCAAACGAAAGTATAACGTTGGCAGATATTGAAGAACAACAGTATTGGATGGTGGGGTATTGATGAGGATGGAAATTGTTTTTTGAAAAATTAGAAAGGTGAGAAGTAAAAAAAATACTTGAAGAAATATATCACAAATAATGTTGAAGAGGGGACAACTATTTGGACGGATGGGTGGCGTGGTTAATCTAGCCTGGCAGATTTGGGATTTACGCATGGTACTGTCATCCACAAAAGGCGCTTTGTTTCACACCAGGGGAATTCGTACAAATAAAATTGATGCAACGTGGGGAGCTTTTAAGCGCAAATACCGAAACATCACAAATAAAACCCCCGAAACAATTGCCTGAGTACGTAGCTGATTTTTTTTCAGAGAAGATATTCAAAATAGGAAGTCAGCGCCTTATGAAAGTATATAATGAATTTTTATTTGTAATTTTATAATTTTCCGATTCTTTCCGAAGTTTTGTTTTTATTGCCGATAATGACACAGATAGTGTAGGATACCCATATAATCTAACCATTTCAAATGAAATATCATTATATAGGATTAATTTATCATCCATTAATGGTCGGACCCATGATTCATGGAGATTAATATCTAGGTAGGAATAGAATATTCCTTTTCTCACCATGAAAAGTCTTGTTCTAAACTTGATCCTAGAAAGCTTTCCATCGTGTTTAGAGTGTACTCCATTTTGCACATATGCCGCAGAATGTTTCACAACATGATGATCTAGTCTTAATTCCGATAATTTCCTGAAAGCAGCCAAGCCATCGCTAAATATTATTGAACCAGGAATGACTTGACTTGACTTGACTTGAAATTATCGGAATTAGTGCCTCTCTGTTTCTTTAATCCTCGTGAAAATAACAAACCACAGTAATTTTTCGATTTACATCATTGTTGATTCTACACAGACAAATTCTGAAATCCATGACACGTCTACTCGGTTTCCATAGCGTTCCCTCCGTTCGTTGCTACTACCCTCATCTAGATTAAAATTCAAAAAACCACTAATTATTCCATCATTGGAACTGTTATCGAGACTCGGTTCGTAAATAACTTTTGCTTCGTATTTCTAAAAACAAATTTAAATTATAAAAATTTTCATTGACAATTTATAAGACACACACTAATTGTTTACCACAGGATAAACATTAGCTGTGAGTAGGAATTCTTCCACTTGTTATTCTTGAGATATCTAACCTTATTACATTTTTTTTACCGTGTAGTAAGGTTTCATCAATTTCTATAGCATATCCTGGACCACCGAATTTATCTCTCTCGTCGAATGCATTACTGATAACTCCTCATATTTATGTATCCAATACAGGCCCTTTTTTGTGACTTTCAAAATTTATACAAATGTTTAATAATGTAGCAGTCTTTGTCCAGTAATATATCACCTTCATTACCATCTTTGGAGTAAGATTTATATGACGATCTAAGGACACCACTATTATTGAGAAATAAAATTCATTTATGGGCGACATCTTAATCTGCACTAGTGTTTAATTAACGGTCATATACTTTTTTAATATAAAAATTATGCAAACATATATGTTTTGATGATCTGTGTCACTCCGATCGTACGTATTCTTTGATGTTTTTTGTCTCTCAAGTGACAGATTCCTCTTATTTATTTTAGAGTATTGAACTTTATATATTTTGAAAATCGCGAAGGTACATTTTTCAAAAATTCGTTTTACATCATGTAGATAAAATGTTTTTATAATCATTTATGAACATAAAAAATGATTACCACCTCTTATTCTTTCTAACTCCATTGCTGCGAAAAAGATGCGGCGCAAATAATTATTACAGACTATTTTTTCGCTCCATGTTCACTACATACATTCGTAAAAAAAACTTTCAAAGTTGCAAAACTAAAAAAATTATTATAAAACAATCTCAAATAAAAGCAATATAGAATATTAAAGCTAAACGAAGGGATTATAACTTGGTCGATTACAACCGATGTGGTATTATTTATGAAAATTAAATATGCACAATTAATGATAATTTTATATTATTCCCTATTAAATTTGTAAGTAAAAAATTTTCGTACAGAAATCTGAGAAAAACAATTGCATTGAATAGGAAAATTTTTGGAGACATACAGTAAACCATTACTCCTATTATGATATCATCTTAATTCATTAAACATTTTAACATAATTAATTTGATAAAAAAATGTAATAAAAAATTTTTTGAAATAAAAAATTATGAGAAAGTCAACAAGTCATGTGATTCACTAGTCACGTTTATCACAACCAACTTTAGAAATATCTTTTTGCTGTAAAAAATTCTTTTAATATATAAATTATTTCATTATATGTTTATCTTTATAGTTTTCATGAGGCTAAAGTGTACTTTAGATAAATTTATCTAAATTAACTACTTTGTTTACGCGCAGGATCAAAGTGAACATAGTCGATATTAAATAAAACTAAACGTTAAAACTTAAATATACATTTTATTGCATTTATATTTTTTTCAAAGATATTTTCATTGAATTTTTTCTGAGAATATATTCGGCGAGATATCCCCGAATAAGGTTGGGTTTTTTCTTCCGAATATGACTATTCTGCCTTTTGCAAATTCCCCAAGTAGCTTCAATTCGATTAGTATGAACACCATCCGATGAAAAACAGTTTTACATCGGAAAACTACGACTGAGTTAATTTATGGAAGTGAAATGGATAAGTGCATCGCAATTTATTTGCTTAATCTTGGGCGCGAACAAAGTAGTTCCTCCGAAATAAATTTATTTGAAGTAAAATTTAGCAGTTTTCATGTGATAATATCACCAAACTAATTGTTTATTAATATCTAGCACGAAAAAGCATTAACAAAATGTTTCTGATTCCTCAAATATTATTTAATATTTAAGCTAATCTATTTTTTCATAGCTTTATTTTAATATTAACTGCACATATAAACATTTTTTATAACAAATATTTTTCTTTATTTCAGAATAAGTATCATTTTATAAATTCTTTACTTTAAGTGGAGTACAGCGAAAAAAAACAACTAATACATTAAACTACCAAAAGAAAGAAAGTATTTTTATTTTCCAAAACAAGGAAAAAGAAATTATGGTACTAATATAATCGTTGAAACAGTGAAATATAAAATAATTAAAAGTCGTTTTTTACGCGTTATCTTTTATATATACGAATGGAAATCATTAATATTCGGCTGTTGTGTAAGTAAATATTGAAATATTTGATTCTCATTTTAAATTTTATATTTTTACGTTTGTCAACCATCGAGATCAATTAACAACCAATTTTTAGAATACGCATGCGTATAATAGGGTACACAACATCGCTTTTAACAAGAGGTTGTCGCAACAGGGCTAATTTGGTTGAACAAATGCAGAGTGTTACTATTGAGAATGTAATTGCGCCAGATAACAGAGGTGTCGACTACAACCGATTGATAGGTATGCTTTCTATTTAAATAAATCATATTTGGTTAAATTCACTTATAGAGAAATTCGGTTGTCAACCAATAACAGATGCTCAGATATCAAGAATTAAACGTCTAACTAAAAAAGAACCACACCATTTGTTAAAAAGAGGATTATTCTTTGCACATCGGTTATATAATAGTCTTATATTATGAATATCTAAAGTATTAATTTTAGTGATTTGGATGAAATATTAGACGGATACGAAAGAGGTGAGAAATTTTATTTATATACAGGACGTGGACCATCATCGCAATCAATGCATGTAGGACATTTGATTCCCTTCATTTTTACGAGGTAAGTGCCATTATCATTAATTTAATAGAAAAAATAATTAATTTTATAATCCGTCATTTAGGTATTTACAAGATGCATTCAATGTTCCGCTTGTAATACAATTAAACGGATGATGAAAAATTTTTGTACAAAGGAGAATCACTGGAACAGTGCTATGCAATGGGACAAGAAAATATTAAAGATATAATAGCATGTGGATTTGATCCTAAGCTTACGTTCATATTTTCAGATTTGGACTATGTTTCGTGAGAAAAATAATTTTTGCACTTTTAAAGATTTTTTTTATTAGTTCTTGCCAAGACTTTTATAAAAATATACTTAAAATACAAAAATGTATTACATACAATCAAGCTAAAGCAACTTTTGGATTTAATGAATCTGACAATATTGGAAAAATTATGTTTTCATCTATACAAGCAAGTCCGAGTTTTAGTTCTTCATTTCCAGCATGTTTTGAATGTAAGACCGTTTCATGTCTTATACCATGCGCTATAGATCAAGTGATACATTTTTTCTTATATAAATGTTATTAAGTTATATATAGGATCCATATTTTCGCATTACAAGAGATGTTGCTCCTAAAATTGGATACAAAAAACCATCTCTTATATTTTCTAAATTTATTCCAGCTCTACAAGGTGCCCAAACTAAAATGAGTTCTAGTGATCCATATTCATCAATATTTCTTTCAGATACACCAAATGAAATTAAGAAAAAGGTAAAATATTGTATATCATAAAATTATAGATGAAAATTTTATAGATTAATAAATATGCCTTTTCGGGAGGTAAAGCAACAATCGAAGAACATCGAAGATTAGGAGCAGATCTTGAAGTTGATGTTTGTTTTCAATACCTTAGTTATTTTCTAGAAGATGATGATAAGTTAGCTAAAATAGCAAACGTATCATTATCATTTTTATTGTTTTCTCAACATCTTTTAGGAGTACGGAAATGGTAGCATGCTTACAGGGGGAAATTAAAAAAGAGGTTATTTCACTTTTACAAAGTATAGTCTCAAACTACCAGAAAATTAGAGCAAGTGTCAGTAAAGAAATTTTCGAAAGCTTTGTAACCCCCAAATCTTTCAAATTCTGAATTAATAGATTTATCTTTAAATTTTATGAATTTAAATTAGTAATGTGTGTTGAGTGTATTAAAATATATTCATAATTTTGGATGTGAACTTTAATAAATACGGCAAAAATCTAGAACAAATTAACTTCATGATATATATTGAGAATTTTTGGATACGCAAAAACAGTATGATATATTTATAGGAAGATTTAAAATAATACGTTTGATCTAACATATTCTTTACCAACGTGCCTTTTTGCTTTAGTCGTCATTTTTAAGAAGAGGAGAGATGGCCTTACTTAATGTGAGCTAATGCGAGCCATTGCGAAGTAAAGCGAGATAGTAACCGACAACCATTCCCAAAAAGCGGTGTCCAAGGTTCATTTCTGTCTAATGTTTCAGATTTTTCGTATATCCCAATTACAAAAAAAATTCGGGAAAATTGTAGTAATATTTTAACTTTTATATAAAAAACTCAGATTATGTTAGTAGTGGGAGGATTAAATCGAGTAATGATGCGCTGAGAGTTAATTTCTTCATTTTTATGATAAATAGAATAAAACTTATATCTGAGAAATTGTTAGAGTATAGTTGATGTTATGTATTAAGAATAATCCACTGTGGTGCCTACAGCGCTCATTGAAGCAAGTCTAGCATTGTTTAACCCAAAAATTAAATAAGGCCATCAAGATCTTCAGTTTGTAAATAAATAATGTGATATTTAGTTTCTATGTTCCAAAAAATTTAGCAATTGAGCGCAAATAAATATTAATTAGTTGCGCGTGCATTGACAATTTAATTCTTGATTGAACTGTAAGCATTTTATCGCGATATATCATAAAATAATTTAGCATCACGCTGCAATAAATTAAATTTGGACATTTTTTCAACGTTTTTTTATCGAGTATCAGGCAGCTCCAGCGATTTAGAGTAATTTGAGAAACAGTTATTCAAAAAATTATATAGGATAATTTTTATTTACAAATAACTCGAAGAATTCTTAAGAAATTTGAAATAATAACCTACCTTGAGTTATACATGATAAAAAGATTTGAGTAACCATAATCTACAAAAATTTATAAAAATATACAATCAAAGTAGTTTTGTGTACCTCTTATCAAAAAATCTATTTTTGAGCTAAATTATAGTTTTAAGGACATCCTCGCATTTTTCCGATGCTATAGCGCAACGATATTTACCATTGGCCGTTTATTTCTAGATTATTTTTTTCTTAAAAAACAAATAAAAAATCTCATGCTATTGCTGTAGATATCAATAGTTTTACCTAGGAATAGACTTTGCGACAAATGCAGCTAAAATCTGAATATATTATTGATAAATATATTTTGTGTGCCATTGTGTAGAAAAAAAATTCCTCAGGAGAGGGACATTATATGAAGGTTTAAAATTAACTTTGTGGCCGAATTTTGCAATGTTGTATATTTATATCCTTACGTTATACAAGCAACTGTCAGAATATCTCCAAATTTGTTCCAGTATTGCACTTTGTGACTAGAGAAATTTCATCAGGGAAGTGTATCTTGATTGCTTCGTGTAAATCGGAGAATCAAGCATAAAATCCAGATTGATGGGTCTCAAATATACAGACGAAAATACCATCACGGGAGAGTTCTAGTTAATCAAAACGATTTTATTTTTTGGCAGCTTAGCTTAGATTAAAACGGAAATATTATAAAAGTACTAACTGTAATACGCAATCAATATACCCCGGACACCATAATAACTGAGAATGTTAATGCTAGATCTACACTTCTGACTTATCGTTGTTCTGGGCATAAATAACAGTTAAGTAATCGAGTATAAATAACTCTCATAAAACGTTAAATTATTCCATTAAATTTAAAACTCAGCAGAGTCCATTGAAGTCGCACTGAAGTCATTTAGCGAACAACAAATAGAAATTATTGCCATATCACAATATAAAAGCATTGATTTAATCATGCCATGGTTGAATATCAGTTAGAGAAAATTCCCTTTTTTGACATTTTTCACTTATATTAAATATTAAAGCTACCAATGTAATATATTTACATTAAAATATTTTCATTTTAAATTTTTTACGAAAATAATGAACCACCCACCTTACAGAGATACCGACAAAACTGTAATTTAACCCCATTTTTTACTAATTGTGCGCGCATAGCGTACATAATTTAAATACAAAATCTTGATTTAGGAATATCTTATTCAGTGACTATAATAAAAAAAATTTTTCAACAAATCTTAATCGTGTAGCCTTAGCGTTATTGTCGAAAAAAATAATTTAACAATAAACTGTACAAAAAAATATAAATTCATTAGATTAGCCGCCGAGGCCACAACCAGTTACAGATTTGATTAGACATCGTATTTCTTTTGTTTCTAGTTGTTCATGTGTTGTAAATATTTATCATCAATGGCGACTAGAATACATGAAACCTTTTTTAAAAGTTGTTTACATTCCAGCTTGGGATCAGTTTTTCTACAAAAAATAAAAATAAATGTATGATTATAGTGGTTATTACTTGTATAAAAGAGCAGATGATTTATCTTTAAGATTATCACCATGATCCATGATAATTTTGGAAATAATTTTTTTTGCAATACATATAACACTAATAGAGATAAATGATAAATAAATAGATCAAGATAGAGAGGAAATAATTATAATAAATTTGTTAACTATATAAATAAGAAATAGTGGAAAATAAATTACTCGCCTGGATTGAAATTTTTGAGTATCTTATTGGATAATATATCAAGAAATATTTTACAAGCTTCAATTGTCCAATGTTCTCTGAGGGATTTTAAATTGGATTATAAATAATCAAAAAACATACTGAATATTTGTCATTTTTGATATAAACATTTTAAGTGTGTCCAAATCATTTAGATCGACAACAGAATTTATTAATTTCTAAAATATATGAATATTTAGAAAAATCGATACTAATAATGATAAACTTGTAGAGTTTGGATGTTGGTGTTTTTATTTGATGGTGCTGCTGTTGAAGTAATATGTTGTAAAAGGGATGAAAAATTGTTTATTTTTTGATTCATATAGTTCATAATATTGTTATGTCCTAAATAATACGCTAAATTAGTAATTGATTATTTAGTTAATAAGAGTAAAAAATTTAGACTATTTGAGCAAAATTCATATCAATGAAAAATAGTAAAATAATGTGTGAGCTATAAATATATAAAATTAAGACGGTGAGTAATAGTGGCTAAATGACTCATTAGTTATAATATCGATTAAAGGATCTATTTTTTATAATAATAACTAATGAATGATCTAATAGTTGAACTAGAATTTTTTAAATGCAAAAAGTGTTAGAAAGATAGATGGGCTATGACACATGCTATATCAAAAATAATAGCTAAATAAGGTAACTTATAATACACCAAAATAATCTTAATAATCTTAAAAATAACTTACTATGATCAAATGTGCGATAAAATGACATGTTAGCGAAATTCTGGGTTGACTTTTGAATGCTTGAAGATACAAAAGGGTCCGCAGCAAAAGTTACATGATCATGATCAGATATGTTTTTTTGAAGAATCATAGTCTTTGAGCTACCAGTACCAGTAGAACATTCCATTGTCATGGCTAAATGTAACAGAAAATTAACAAATTTGGCAGAGATAAAATAAACACGTATTACTTGAATTTTTACTGGGTATAAATGACGTGGCATCAACAGTTGCAATTGTATCATCGTGAGAACTAACATTTTCAATCAGCTTATCTAAGAAAAGATCTGTACGTTTTATATCACGTTGAGAAGAGTGAGGTAATCGAGATCCTGGTGAAAGAATAAAAGCTATATTTTATAGAAAATATCATTCAATCGTTTTAAAAAATTTTTAATAAGTAATAATGTTAATTTACTATTTCTTAACAGATGTTTATCCATAGCCATTCGTATAGAACCATCAACACTTTTTCGTCTTTCTTGACTACTGTCAATCATTGTTGGTGCACGCAAATTTCTAAAAAAGGTTATTGTACTAGTGTTCACTCAAAAAACGGAACGCAAAATCCACTTTCGAACTACGGTAGATGTACGAAATTGTGCTTCTCCCCCTGAAAATATATTCGCGTGCTTTGGTGTGCTGATAAATTGATTAAAGCATTCATTCGTGTAAGCTGCTGTGTAGGAGAAGATGAAGAAAAACCATGAGTCATTGAATTACTTACAGCCTAAAAAATATACTAAATTATAACGTTTTATGAATTTTAAACTATAATTACATTATAATTCATTTCTGGAGTATTGACACATGTCAAATTCTATAAAAATAGAAGAAAAATACATTAAACGTAGTATTTTAAGCTTACTGTATAATCGTGAGTCCAAAGAATAGAGGAATTTTTATCATTTGAGCTTGTTACCTACAATTTTAAAATAGTAATTTATAACATATTTTTTTTAATATTACCATAATATTATCAATAACAGAGAGTTGCACAATGTTAGGTTGATTTATATCCTTTGAAGAGAGCAAAATAATTTCTGGATCCCACAAATATACCTATTATTAGTAGATTAAATTCCAAATTATAATTTTTATACAACAAAATTACATAAATTTTAGAATCTGATACAGCAAACAAATACATATTATTTATTGTATTACTGCTGAGGCCGATATTGGAAGAAGCTAATGTTGAAAAACATACCTTTCTATAATTTTTGTTATATAAAACATTGGATGGTATTATATAAAGTGATGGCTACTACATATGTATATAATATGTTTGCACTATTATTTATAATAATTCAATCTACTTCAGCTTGGATGTGATATGTGAGCAAACTTAAAGAATATAGATATTTAGTATGTGTTTTTACAACTTATAATAGTTCAATTTATTTCCCCATAATTTGCTGCAATGGCATTTAAGAAGGATATTTAATATTTTTTAAAAATTTGTGCAAGAGTAATGAGAATAATGTAGACTTTCTATTAATATTTGAAAAATACCAACAGATGACTAATTGGTATATTTTAGAGCTTTATAAGTTGACAAGAGTTCGAGATTATTTTGTCTGCAGCTGTTTACAGTCATTCTTATCCCTCGATCCAGATTATTAAAAACATCATGAAAATTTCACTTTTGTATAAAAAACTATTTGTCATTCTGATAGTTTGAATGCTTAATGGGATGGTGAAATCGAATGCTCATACACTATAAATAAATATTTGGCTCGTTGTGGTGATTCTTATATAGCCTATGTTCGATAAAATAACTTAATTAATGTTCACATCAAAAGGAAGATAATGAAGTTCTACAATACTGCAGAATAATAAAAATAGTAGTGTATGTTAGGATGAGTAATTTTTCTGCTGTGCTTACAAAGTTCAATGAAGCAAGTCTCTTAAATTTCACATCCAATAAGCTACGCCAGGGGTTTTCACCTTTTAACTAAAAAAAGGTAGATTTTAGTGGAGCAGATGTAACTTTAGTTTAATAGATAGAATGATTATAAAAATGTCCAAATGACATAAACGTCTATTAAATATTTATTCATTAAATGATATTTGAGGTAACATAGTCTAGAATTTTGATCAAAAATCTATATAATAATAATTTATTACATATTTTGGCATTAGTAATAGATAAGACAATTTTGAATTTGAATGATTGCAATAATTGCAATGTATCATACTGTAGCTTCTAAATCTTTAATCACAACTAATTGGATATGGTGAGACATCTCAGTATTGAGATTAATTAATATAAAATTGAATCTTATCACGTAATGATATAGTGACACAGAATAAGCGCATTTGGCATGAAAAGAGCTTAAACGTTAGAATTCTATTATAAATTCAGATTTTTCTTTTCTTCAATTAAAATTATCTTATTTTATAAAATTATCCAGTTCATTGAGATGATTTTCGCAAATCCAAAGTCAGTAAAGACTATGGTGATTTACTCTAAAATGTGAGTTTTTATTTGGTGATACCAAATAGTTAATTTAATAATTTAATAATTTAAGCATGAGTCAAATTAGCTGTGGTGTGCAAAATTTTCATGTACCAAGTCAATCTTATAGCAGTAAAAAACATATGCTTTGTTTGGGATCGATTATAGAAGGAAGAAAAATAAAAAACAAATATTTAAATGTGTCTTCTGTAATAAAATTAAAATACCAAAGAGGATATATCATCAATAGAAATAAGAGGCATTGAGTAATCTCACTCAATGCGTGCGCGTCCATGAGCACAACAGTGCGTGTGTGACACACTTACCTACTCTAAAATGTGCGTACGTGTGCGCGCGCGTCCGTGAGCACAACATGGCGTGTGTGACACACTCGCCTGCTCTAAAATGTGTGCGCGCGCGTCTACTAGCACAATATACCGTGTGTGACACGCTTGCGTACTCTAAAATGTGCGTACGTGTGCGCGCAATCATGATCACAACATGGCGTGTGTGACGCGCTTGCCTACTCTAAAATGTGCGTACGTGTGCGCGCGTTGTTTGTAAAATGTCTAGTGAAAATAATAGCGAGAAAACAAATTATTTGATACTAAAATAATTCGAAATGGAAAAAAGTTATATAACAAATTTCTATATGTTATTATATAACAAATTTTTTATATGTTATTGATTATTGAAATGAAAATAATCAATTTTTGAGATGTCAATACATAAAATACAAGGAAAGATTAAGAACCTCTCCGCTAAATGAAATTATTTAAATTTAATATATGAGTACTGCATAATCATATATTATCAGAAAACGATTTAAAAAAACTACTCTTAATGAGAAAATTAAAGATTTGTCTGAAAATACAAAATATTCAACGAGTAAAGTGTATTCTATGGCAACGAACACCCTCAAATCTTTATGATCTCCCCATTATTTCTAAAAAAACACTACAAAAATATCCAAAACTGTAGAAAAAGAAACTCAGTCGATGTTAACTATTAACTATGAGTCAAATTTGTTTGATTCAAATATCAAATTGTTACGAAAAGAGGATCTAGTTTTGTTCGGTTCTGGCTCAAAGGACGCTGATAGGATTGTGATATTTCCTACAGAAAAGAATTTAATGCATTTGAATAACACTAAAGTTTGGATATTCGATGGAACCTTCAAAGTAGCACCAAAGGAGTTTAACCAGTTGTACGTCATCCATGGAAAAATATTTAATAAAGAATTTCCTCTGTTGTATATCTTGATGGCAAATAGGACGGAAGCGATGTATAATAAGGTTTTATCCATTCTAAACGATAAAAATATCGCTAAAAAACGCAATATATAATAGTAGATTTTGAACTACAATCGTTGAATGCCTTCAAAAAAGCATCAAAAGATACAACAATAAAATTTTGTTTGTTCAATTTCGGCCAATGTATTTGGAGACGCATCCAAAAAGAAGGACTATCGAAATTATATTCAAGAAATATTGAATTCAAAATGTGTGTAAAGTGTTTTTTTTATCGCTAGCCTTTACTAAATTAAACAATAAAGCAAATAAATTCAGTGAAATGAACCTAGATTCGTTCATCATTTATTTTGAAAAGAATTTTGTAAACTCAGCAAAATATCCCATAGAAAACTGGAATGCCTATGACTGTATTATAGATGGAATTAACGTCAAATTCTGCAGAAGCGTTCAACTGCCACTTTCACAATAGATTTGATCAGTCGCATGCCGGTCTACATACATTTAATGAAAAATTGAAAGAAGCTCAGAGCAACACTAAAATTTCTAAACCAGTTCCTTATGGTGCAATCCGAATTCTGTGTTTTCTGCAAAAGATCACATTTTGAAGATGGAAAATATTAAATGTGTAAATTTCGATAAGTACTATGACACGTACTATTTAGAAGCCATTTCTACCATGTATAACTAGAAATTGGATTAACCGTTAGTTATTAAAATTAAATTTTGTTCATTGAAATAAAAATTTACATTATTATTATTAAATTTATGTATTTAATATAAAAACGTTTTATTTCGCGCGCGCATCCGGAGAAACTTTGCCGTCTGTTAATTTTAGACCCAATGCATGTGTATAAGTTCTAATAATTGGCTAATGCATACAAGGAACGTAACACTATTACGAATTAGTACTTTATATGAACCAAGACAAGTTTGAAAGCCAGTACTTTAGACTCAGACCAACAATTTTAAGAATAACTTTATCTTGTAAAATAGTGGAAAAAGTGATTTATAGATTTACAGATTTATATAGCTGATGACTAAAAACTAATTATTGTCTCATATTCTTCACATAAGCATAAATTTTGAAAAATAACAATATTTTTCATTATAAGTTAATAAATCAAGTTACAAACTACAGATTATAAAATATGTATCATATAAAGATTCTTTATGACTCAGCATTACATCATTAAAAATAATAGCACATTAGGTAATCTTTGATTTGATTTGATTATTTAATTTATTAGTCATCTAATAAGAGTTAACCAATCCATAATATCTTTATTTTATTTAAATCATAAAGAAATTATATACACAATCTTTATTTATACGATTAAAGTGCACATATTTTATAGACAAGAGATATTTATAGCGTTAAAATCCAATTATAAATTCTTTTATTACTTCAAGATAGTAGGTATAGAAAAGCAAAGTACTTAATTAATCAGAGTGATTTCACTAAATCATTAAGAACGTCAGTGAACTCTAATTGTGCAACATAACAAACTATAAAAGTTCTTTTTTCAGCTAAATATTTTTATAATATTTAGTTAGATGATGTCCCAAAAGATCGTATCTTTCGTTAAAAAATAAAGTCTAAATGACACATGTTATTGATTTTTGTGGTTAAATATCTCTTTACTCATTACTAATTCAATGAGTAATTTTCAAAAAAAAACAAAGTATAAAATTACCATACATAAAAAAATAATTTCTGACTTAAAGTAAAAATTATTATGTATCACACAGAAAGTAAGTAATGTAAATTAACGCGACAATACAAGCTTACAAAGTACAATTAATAAGTTAAATAAAATATTTACACATGTGTTTAATGAGGAAATTATACAATCTACGTTATTTTTAAGTTTATTAAAAATTATGGTATACTTTAAATTATGAGTCATGCATGAATTCTATAGAAAAACTTAAAGTATACATAAAAACTATACCAAGTAAATCATAAATGATTTATTGATAGTAATAGCCATAATAATATAAATCAATATTACTTGATATTGTCATCAATATCTATTTTAGAAATAATACTGAAACTTTGTAGATCCCATATTTCCTATGGCAAGAGAATTGAATACTACGTCTTCTTGTACGAGGTTTTTTGTCTTGAGCAACTGTGCATAACACCAACTCTGTTGGATGAAAATCACCAGTATAAACTTGGTCAAATTCGAATACCACTCGACCACTTATAACATCAAACATCTAAATAGAATAATGTAGATAACTAGAAGTATGATTTCAAATATAATTACCTTCGAAATGTCCCATCACGACTAAATATAATAATCCAACTACCGTCTGGGCTCCATCTAATCATATTGACATACTGAATAGGCTCCTAAAAATAAAATCTATATATGCACTAAAAATAAAGCATGATTAATAATGGCAATCATAATCATACGCTTATTTTAACAAAAAAACTACTATATTAAATATTGCTATATAGCACAATATTTAATCAAAGCTGATTTATACTGATAACTTAATATAACATACGTTAAAAAACTTTATAGGGTATTTTGAATAGTAGAAAATAAATCATTTTTCACACTAAAAAGTTGATTATAATATTCAACTAAATTTAGAGTGAAAATAATATTAATTACAAAGCCATAAAGTAAATTTTTTAGTTAAAAGATACTTTTTTAGTTAAAAGATATTTTTTTTAGTTTTTAAAAAACTTGAAAATATAGTGCAAAATCTACATAAATTTTATCTAAAATATTGTGTGTTTATAAGTAGTAAGTATAAATTTAATTTACAAATGATGTAAAATAATTAATATTTTGTCTAATAAATTTAAAGTAATAAAAATAAATTAACTTTAATAAATAATAGCGATGACTTTAAACTACTTAAATATCAACATCAATATATATTGTTGATATAACTTTAAAAAAATACATTCACCAGTTTCTACTCTAATGGTTAACAAAAAAAATTTCTCTACAGAAATCCATTTATAGCTATCCTTAAATTCGAATCAGCCGATATGAAATAAAATGCTAAATAACCTTAATCTTGCAACTAGAAAGTTCTCTAGAATTGTTTTATTTATAATTTTCTACAATAATGTACATTATTATATTGCCTATCTCATTATACTTATAATACAAAAGTAGTGCATACATTCAACTGTGTTATACAACGTCTATATTTAACATCCCATACCTAAATAAATAAACTAAATGAATATTATATCAGCAATATATTAATATTCTAATTCAAAATTAGAATATTGAATTAGTTACCCTTAAAGCACAATCATTCAGATGATGATGCAAAATATGTGCTATAAGGATGAAAGTCTACTGCATAAATGGCCTCCTTGTGACAATTTGGGAATGAACTAAACACTATAAATTGTAAAATTATTATTGATATTGAAAATAGACAAAAGGTATGTCATAGAGACTTACCTTTTATATGATTCAAGTATTATATAAAACTATGGATCCACATGATGAACCAAATGCCAGATCATTTTCTTTTAAATCAAAGCAAACACTTTCAACAGCCGATTTACATTGCGCTAATGTCTATTACAAATAATAATATTTATGATCTTTTATTTTTAATAAAAAAAAAATTACACTTATAATATTTATTATCTTCAATATTCCATAAATGAACTTTATTAGATTTATCACAATTTACAAGAAGGCGACGACTTATTGAACCAAATGATGAACAGCATATTTCACTTTCACTATGGATAAATTCACCTATATATTTTGTATATTATTAAGAAAAAAATTTTAATCAAATATACGATAAAGTCGTGACATTTAAAATTCAAATTATAAAAATATGAAAGGACACCACTCAACTGAATTCCTTTCGTGCAAAGTGCGCGCACAGATTTGTATCGTATCCTAGCAACCTAGTATTTATCCTTTTTTCATTTATTTTTTTAATCATACTTTTTTAAAATAAATTTGAAATTTATAAATTTTAGCTTTTTTGAAATAGTAGATTTGATAATATAATTTGAGAATAAACCACCCAATTAATGATGGTTTTGGAAAACATCCAATTTCAAAAAATGCTATTTTACTTTCTTTCACATTTGATAAAACGTGGTTATTTCCCTTAAAAAATTTTAACATTCCAAATTTGTGGATTAATTTTTTATGAAGAACGATACTTAACATTTCCATAGTTACGCTTGCGCGAATAAATTGTGAAATGTGACTATTTTATGAGGTACATTTCTTATCATTTACAATTAGGTTGGTTAAAACATTTAGTGTGTAAACGAGTTGAACTACTTTCATAGTACAAAACAGTAATTTAGTGACATATTAAAAATCTCAGGCTCTTTTTTTATTATTGCTCTTTATCGTAAGGTTTTTGCAAGAACTAACATTAAATTTATTTTAAATGTAAGATCTTCAGATAGTCAATCGAACATTTCACATTTATTAGCTATGCAGTATTTTCCCTAGTGTGTTCTAACGAATCGATGTTACTTTCTTCACAATGTTTTTAGTAATTCTCATTAGTTTGCGACACAAATCGATATCACATATTATATTGGCGAAAATTAGCCGATATTCTTTTAATTAAAATTTCCTTGATGGTAATTCTATAATTGGAAATGCTCATATCACCAAGTCTACATCTCCCATAAATTTATTATATGAGTTTATCATGAACTCATATATTGACTTGTAATTTTTAGAGTATCTTTTAATTTGTTTAGCAAGTTCGCATGAAAGATAATTACTCGTGATAGTGACTAATTTAGTGTCATTCTACTAACACACAAGATACAATCTTTTTTAGTCCATTTTTCGTAATGGCCTCTAGGCGGTTTCTTAAACATAGCCGGAGGAGTGATCTGCGATCTTTTGTTCTTTTATAACGATTGATGAGGTTGCCTTAATATTCTTGCTAATTACAGATAGTGTGTATAATGTCGTAACTTTTCGTTCCTTCTCGTTTTGTGTTTGCTCCATGCCTAATTTAAAATAAAATATTTACTTTTGAGACAATTGACGAAATGACTATTTCGAATTTTTTCGTGATGATATTGAATCCACGGAAAAAAAATTTTTGCGAAATCTTACATTAATAAAATGTTTTAGCAAGTGTTTTGTGCTGATTCTATATTCTATGTTCATCATTAAAAGAAGGGTTATCAATAAAAGTGTGAATCTTATTTTTATTAGAACTTCAAAATTAATAGAATATTTTTGATGTCTAAACTTCCACTATAATATTTGTTTTCTTTTTTTGTCCTAATTTTACAGCACTCAACAATTAGTTATGTTATTTTTTTAAATTTTATACATATCATCCTTTTCTACTATCAAGTAAGTGGATAACATTTTTTTTAAGACTTCATGGCATTTAAATTAGTGGTGATGAATTTTGAAAAATTGGTGGAAAAGGTGTATTTTTCCAATATGTGAAACCGACATTGTATTTACTTTTTGAAATACAATCTCGAAAGGATTCTTATAAACCAGCAGCGCTGGGCGTTAGGTGGAATTGATGAAGCAAGGAATTGTTTTTAAATTAATCAGCGGGCGGAATAAAAATATTCTCGAAAGAATTATTGTTGAGGAACTTGGAGGAAGAATCAATTATATTTACTGATGGTTTATGAAGATACAATTCCTTAAAAAACATGAATACACATATGGAACATTATTACACAAATGGCAGTTTGAAAAAAAGAGAGTCCATACAAACAAAATAGAGAGTACTCTATTTTTTTTTTCTCTCTCTCTCTTTTAGTCACAAGTATGAAAATGCAACTAATAAGAATCCAGAAATCTACTAAGCTACGTAGTTGAGTTTTTATATCTTAGAAAACATTTCGAGTTGAAAATGTCAACTTTATTTATATATATAGGGATATTATATGAAATTTAATATTTAGTACGATTTTTTTCGAGCGTGTGCGGTCTTTCCTTTTTGAAGGGCACAGTAACTGCAATTTAGCTGATATTCTCTATTTTAGTTTTAAAAAAATATATCTTCAAAATATAGCTCGATCCTCTTCAGGATCTTTTGGCTCCTATACAAACTTTTTTATAAGTTAGCTATAAGACCAAGCTCACTGTTTTCTATTTCTTTAGTACATGTAAAAACATTATTAATAGTATATATAACTATATTCACTCGATATAGCTAAGATTTTTAAACTGAATCGTATCACTATATTTTTTATAAACATCTTTGAGGAATTAATAACAAAGTTTGGGAACATTTGTTGTTCATCAGTTGAAATGACATCATCGAAACAATATACTATTTAAAGTTATCATTGATCTTGTTAATTAGAGGTCTCAGTTTTATCTTCTTTTCATTTTTATCAGTAGAATAGTTATTGCTTAAATAAGGCTTTATTTCTTTGAGTCGCTTAAAAGATATTGATCTTTTGACGATATCGGCTCAGAATCACAAGAAATTATTCAGTACGTTTTTTTGAGGTAATTAATGAAAATTTGAGTGTACCAACGAATGATTTTATTTCAGCTAAAGTCACATGAAAATTATTCTTATTTTTCTGCCTCACGTATAGACTTATTCGCTCAACAGTTTAACAAATATATTATCGTTTTGAATATTTAATATGAACATATAATAAATGGTAATATATATCGCATATCAAAATGTCAAAAATCTGCAGAGATTGCTTATGGGTAGAGCATAGAATGGTGTATGACCTCGTAAAGTCTCTACTAAAACAATTTTAAAAAGTAAGATTACCATGCCATGGTAATCTTACTTTTTCTACAATTGGAGATATCATTTGTAAGCACGACGACATTTCCTGCTCTTTTTAGGGTAATCATGTTTCAACACTGTTAATTTCGAGTCCTTCTATAAAATTATCTATTTCGTCAGTTAAACTGTTCACATTATTATTAGACAACATGAAAATCTTATTGAAATCTTTCAAGCAATTTACTATCAGTATTATCAATGATTTCACTTATTTATAAGAATCTCTCAATTCTCATAACAAAGTGTTGAGTATACGATTGATCACGTAAATCCTCGGTACTTTATTACACGTGTAATTATAAATTGTGTCTGTCATAGCGCATTGCTTACAAAGACATAACATAGCGCATTGCTTACAAAGACATAACAAATCGGTGACGAAGTATGAAATGTCATAATTATCAGGATCAACTGAATCGATACAAAACCCGCTTCAGATGTCAAAAGCGTGTTATCAGATGCAAATTGAGATGCAACTACAACAAACTTAAAGTATACTCATGAATCTTCAAAATAACACAGCAGATATGTCGGCGAAAATAACAAGTTATAATTTCCCAGGATTTAGCAATACAACGGAATTCCGGACAGACTATTAATCACAATTCGAAACATCTGTTTGGCGAAGTTGATCTTTGAATAATTCATCTGATATTCTATACAAATCAGTCTAAAAAATTCACCGTCTTATTAAACGGAAGCATCTCAACAAACTTTAAAAAGATAATTATATACACTTTCCATGCATGATATAAAAATGATTATGAAATCTCAATTTGATTGACGAAAATTCGCTATTCTAAAGACATAAATTCTGGAGCGAAATTTAAAAGGTCATTACTTCGAACAATTCCGAACTTTGCGCAAACCCCTATTTACTGACTTAACTTTGGGTGAAAAAATGAACGAATGGTTACAAACTGCTATTCTTAATCTGGAAACTTCTAAAGTCTATGATTCGTTCCTGGATAATTCCTGAGAAAACATGGAGTCAAGCAACACAATGAGCATGTAATTAAATTTCAAAGTATAAAATTGGCTTGTGGCTATTGTCGCTTATTAAAAAAAGCTCGCATTCACCCAACGATATCGACAACATTAAAAACCACTATAGAATTCTTAGAACAAGACTTTGCACAATTTGATTGCCCTTTGACGTTCCTTACGGACAATACAACGTTTTTTAGATACGAGTAATTTTGAAAATTAGTGCATTTAGATCAATTTAATTGATCTAACTGGTTAGCATCCTATAATTTTGCGTCGAATTGTTTAGCAGCAAAACAAATACAGACCATCGAACCGTTCATACGGAAATTCTCATCAAATTCAAAACTGACTGTGCTAGAATTACTTAGATTGATTCGTTACTGCCTAATCGTCATGTAATGCTTCAAAAAAATCAACAGACTGAATACAAAAGTTTGAAATTAAAAAAGCAAGCAACAATATATGCGTATGGATCAAAATTAGGAATCCCAAGCTACATTTCTGTAGTTCATTATTAATAACAATCAAACAAAATGTGTCTCTGGCTTGATATTGGAAGCACTTGAAAATCAAATATTTTTTTATAGTGCTAGAACGAAAAGATTGTCAGAAGGCATGCGCAATAGCTTCGTATGAGAAGCTTCCTTGGGGTAGATGATATTCCTGAAACTTTGCTTTTTTAACTACACAAGCACCAACCTCAAGACGCTGAAAATGCTTGTCGGCATAAAGTGGGCAATCGAAGCAAGACAAGGAGCCTAAAAAAGTAGATGGTTTGGATCCATGCGCAATTGACGCCTCCGATAATTACGACCTCCATTGAGACCTCAACAGGTTCCACCACTTGCAACTCCCATCTGATAAAGAAACCATGTGTTTTGTGTAATACATTTCCTGTTTACTAAGAGGAAGATATTAAGTATACGATTTGTAACTAAAAAAACTTCGCACTTTTACCACGTTTGTAATTACAATCTATGTATATCATAGCGCATTGCTTAAAAACACGTGAACGTTGAAGGATTCAACGTTCACGTGTGTTTTCAGTATTGAAAACGATACAGTAAAGAACAACAATTTTCTCCTAATATACAATGGAAAAATATTGAAACTTTAGTCTATATGATAGGTAGTCACAGGTAAAACAAAAAAATTTGCTGTACTATATTTATCCACCAAGAGAGAAAAATTTCACCATTTATAATTTTATACCGATCTTTATAATAAAAGTTTCATATTTCGTAAAATATTTTTAATATTAATTAAGTTAACAAAAATTGATACATCAATGGTTAACCATTATTTTATGAAATATGACAATTAAGTAAGTTTGACTTAAATTAAAAAATATCAGCGTATCGTTTTCGATAATAAAATCTCAAACAGTTTAACTAGGACCACCCTGACTCACTGATGAATTCTTTATCACTTACTGTGACCAAATTTCCAAAATTCGATTTATTTTCTTGCTTCAATTTTTTAAATAATTGAAAAGTATTACTTCAGACTATTTTTACAAAAGTAAACTCAATGAGCCTTTTGTATTTCAAAGCTCTTAAGATTCATCGTTCAAATAATGATCTTATTGATACAAACGGTACAGATATACAAAATGAATTTCTTAGCATACCTCAATATTTGACTTCACTTCTAAAAGTAATCTTAGCGCAACAATCTATTAATCAATGAACAGCTTATTATTACTCAGTTAATTTATAAAATTGAAGAAAATAGAAATTCGCTAGAATTACATTACATATCCTGAGAGTCTTATGATCTATTACCATTAGTATTATGCGCACGATATTGAGTTTACACGATACTTTCTCACAAATTTTTACTTTAAAACTAATTTTTATTTTCATTAGAAAATTTTGCAAGCATCACCTACGCATTCTCATGCAATTTGCAACATAACGCATCTCATTACATTCTTACAGTACAATGATATTTTTTTCAGCCGTTAAATGTTATGATTCTCATAAATTTCATATTATCAGGGCAATATAAAATGAAATACTCTTGTGAAATGAAAAAAGTAATGCATTAGTCAGAGATTATGTATTAATTATATAATTTTATGGTTGGTTATTAAATAAATACAGCATTATTACAGAGTATTTACTATCGGGCATGATTCACATAAAATCTAACTTTTTGGTCAGCACTAATATGCTATATCATAAAAAAATTACACTGGGGGTGTCATATTTTAGATAACAAAAAATTTACATCAAACTGTAAAAATATAAACATCATCATTTTTTAATAAAGCAATATAATGTAAAGCGCGAGATCATTAAATCTTATATCTTAAACGTTTTGTGGGTCATATAAAGGGATAGCTATCAATTTACTTTTAAACATAGTTACTAAACCACGTTTTATATTGTTTCGCGCAAAGAATTAACACTGCAAAATTAAATCATTTATCTTGTTATAAAACTATATAGAGTAATTATAGATATAAGGCTAAAAGATATGATCATCTTTCATACGACCACCAAATAAGTATAGTAGGTAACTTCTTACATAATATTTTCTTTTTACATCAAAAAGATATTATAACAATTATTTTATAGATATACTAGATTATATTTTTAAAAAATTTATATCTTTAAATAAATATTATTTTAAAACAATCAAATTTAAAAATTCTTATTCACTGTTTTATGCACGCCTCAGTCACATAAGAATACTATCACAAACTATGACATTTAATGAAACTATTTTATCAAATAAAAATATATGTTATCATTCACAACATTAAGTAATATTTTTATTCTAATATAAAATTAGACATATTTGCTAGATCTACTTAAATTTAATTCATGTGTTTTATCCGGTTGACACATTGTCGTTTGTGTAGTAGATTTTAACACTTTGCGTGATAACAATCGTGTGAAAATCCGATTATGTCAATACACACGATGATTCTATAGGACTCAAATTATTGTTTGTTGGGATAATAGTGTTTTATATAAGGGTAGATGATTCGATATAAATTGTTGAGTGACTCACAATTTCTATACCGTAATTGGGCTGGAACTTATTTTTGTAAGCCAAGACAATATTTTGAACCGGAAACCATAGAGCAAATATTAGAAGTTAGATCCCATTCATTCAATCTTATGTTGTATATGTGATTCTAGATATATGAACTTGCAAAATTGCTATGTACAACTGTTAGATTTATTGGAAGTTCTGCTTCTCCATCAAATCTACCTTGTACCAATGGAATCATGGTTTGTATGAAGAAATTCAATAAAATTCTTAAAGTTACTTATACCAATTGATTGTTTCATTTCGGATTTCGTTGTTTTTCGAATAATTTTACCATATATAAATTATCATAGATTGATAAAGAAAGAATGGAAGTTAAAGTTCAAGGAGGAATAACACTTAAAGATCTTCAAGATATGCTTTATCTTAATGGTTTAGCTATTGTAACGTAAATTTAATTGTGAATTATTAAAATCATATTTACCCATGTATTAGATTACCTTCGATAAAATTTCATAACCCTAGCTGGAGCTATATCAACAGCTACTCATGGAATGGAATTAAACATGGAAATTTATCTTCAATGGTAAATATGTTTTATACTTTAAAAATTCACTTTTATTATTTCATTTATCCATCAGTACGATAGATATGATTTATTATTCTACCGAAAAAGGACTTTAAGGAGCTTTTATAAAATTTGCGCATGACATTCTCTCAATATTTGATCTTCTGTTCTCATCGCAAATTTATTTATTAAATTTATGACATAAAATATGATTATGTTGCTGGAAAATTTTTTTGTATACTATAAGCTATATAATACAGCTTATTTTTCAAAATTATCAGTTACGAAATCGCACGCATCCATAATAGGAATTTTATGTTCTTTGTTTTTTAAATTTGAATTATAAAATTCATATTTTTTGTGTTAATTATATTATTTGTGATGTAACTAATATATATGTGAACACTAAAGATTAGTATTTTACATTTTCCAAATTAAAGTCGTATACATTTTTTATAATTTCGTGTCAAATGATTATTCTTTTTAATTTCTAAGTTCATTTAACTTTTTGAATATTTATATTTTAGTTTTTAAAATTTTTGTAAAAAAATATATGGTCAATTTAATATTAATATATTGTTATTTTCATTATAGGATTAATGTTGATCAAATTAAATCTCTATTCGAAGTATTGATTAGTGTTCTATATAGTGAATTAATTAAATTGTTGATACTATAATCTAATGATGTATTAAATATGCCTAAAAACTACAACTATTCATATAATATACATTCGAACTTTAACAAAGATGTTACTTGATCTTTAAAAAATTATGTGAATTCGTAATTCTTCGTTTTTTTTATCATGGAGTTGAAATTATTATTGTTTCGTTCCAAATTATTTTTTTTTTGCGTTATGTTATAAAGTAAGATATATAGCTCAGATTGACAACATAAACAATTTGAACTAGTTGATTAGGTTAATTAAAATAGAGTTTGAAATATGTTTGTTTAATTCATGCGCAAGATGTATATATATTTATATTTTAGAATTTGTGCTTAAATTTACTAAATTCTTGATCTTTTTATACTCACTCTTATTATACAATGCATTTACTTTATAACCGATGTAAATACAATTATTATTCACAATTGTAACTAACTTTTACCTACACATGTCTTATGCTAAGAAATGGAATACATTCTATATAATTCTTCTTACAGGCAGTATTGCTGTAAATTTAAGGGAATTACCTAGTTGGTATACTACTGCTATTACTACTACTATATGTAAAAAAACGAGAATTCAACGTCTTTTATATAACCTTAGGTGATAACGACATAGCTGAGGCTTGTCCTAAAAAATCATCGCCTTAGAAACATAGAAAAACTGATATTTTTAGCGTAGTAAAATTATAATAATCGTAAGTAAGTATACTTACACTGTCAAAAAGTCAAATTTTTTTTCGTATGAAACAAACAGAGATGAATAATTTACTCACATAATTTACGTGGGATGACTTACATTAAAAGTTATAACACTCTGTCAATTAAAAGCTTTTATTTATAGTATATTGAAATACTTTATAGTTTTGTTTTTATTAATATGTCAATCATCACAGTTGTGATTTTTCAGTCATCTGTTTGCGATTATAAATGACTAATTATATTTTTTGAGATTCGTATCTATTATCTTTGTATATATTCTTATCTTTGCGTAACAAAACACAATTAAATCAAAGCTATGACTGTTATATTTTTTATTTATTTTCAAACGTACTTTTTTTTGGGATGTAATTTCTAATTACAAAAGAATTTCGTTGAGGTTATATTAAAAATATACCTATATTTCAGAATGGTAGTATTTTTAAGTATAAATCAAATATTCATTTCTGGACTGGCACCAAAAGCCGTTGGGGTCTTTTAAAATACCACGATGAATATTTAGGGTTGTTTTGACCAACATTCAAATTTAAGATTAACTCACTCGTATTTTACGGCGCGTAAGAAATTTAAACTTTTTTTTTTAATTCTTGTTTTTATTAAGCTTTTTAAATCAAAAGGAAATTAACTTTTAATTATTAGGTTAATATTACCTTATATAGCTAAAAATAGATAATATATTAATAAAATTTCTCCTGCTTTAGCCGGCTATTTTAATAATTTATAAATTCCGTTAAATATGCATCATATTTTACATTAAGTTCAAAAATTTTTAAAAATGGGGGTACCATATACATGGAGTTTTATAGAATTAACTTAATATTCCTCCTATTAGTAACTTGATTAAAATTGATGGTTCTTTTTTTATAGTTATTGCTATATTTTATGATTCAATATATTCTATTCAATCGTAATTTACTAAAAATATTCTACAACAAATTAAAAAAAACTTATTTTATCATTTAAAGTTCCCATTTACTGATAGGGGAACAAAATTCTTCTAATTCCAAATTAAATTATTAATTTCAAAAACCAAGGTTAAAGAACAAATGTAATTTCGGTTAGTGCTACACGTGTCATTGAATTTTAATCCGTGTTTAATGCACGAATTACTGACTTTGTATTAATTTATATTATCATAATCAAATTCATTATCTTCAATTTAAAAAAGTAGCATTATTATTAATTTTCAGAGTGATTTGGAGTGTTTTTCTAGTCTCATTAATTGTTTGAATTACACAAAGTTTACAATTTATAAAATAGCTCAAAACTACCCACCGCTTGTTTACTTGACCTTCTCTAATGCTTTAAATGTAAAACTACATTTAAATACAAAGCCTGAAGAAGGAAAAATTTTTTACAAAATTAATATCAAATTAGCAGTTTTCAACTAAATATATCTCAGAATCTTAAAATCCTAGCGTCATCTATCACTAATATGAGACATCTGTTTTGTAGTGTACTCTATGAGACTTTACAGATGCTTTTAAAATCTCGGTGTTTGCACTATCAAGGATAAAAATGTGATTGAAGAGGTTAAATTTCAAGCTCATAGATACTGTTGTATTTTCATTATTGGTGATAAAGATATATGGTGCTTTATCACATATCGTCCGAAAAACTTTACATCCAGGTAAGGAGCGGACTACTATGTATTAATAGCGTCATTAATGAATAAGTTTCATAGTTTAAAGTTACAACAGAACGAGCACTTGGATTAAACTTTGTTTTTTATATAACAAAAACTTTTATAATGTATTTGTTATTCTACAATTTAGTGTATGTACCTAATCCATTTTACTCGTTTCATTAAAATTGTTATGAGCGCATTCAAGTCGAATATTCAAAAAAATTAACTTTTCATCATATAGTTTATAATGAACCAACTTTAATATAATATATTTCTTTCTATCAATTATAACGATTCTCCTAGATTTGTTTTAAGTTTTGTAGAAGTTTAACCACATAATTCTATTTTGTTGCAAAATCATACTTTGTAAGTTAAGAAATTTATATATTTATGTGGCAAAGTGAACAGTGTTTTCAAAACAAAATATTCTACTTTCTTAGATAAATTAACATAAAATTTAATTTAGTATTACTTTTTTTTCGGTAACGAGTATTAATTTTTAACATGATTTTGTTAATGGAGTAGTGCTTTACGCGATGTTTTAATAAATGGTGCAAAATATCTTTAGTTTCAGTTTAATGAAGGAAATACATATTTGCGCAGAATCACTCTTTTTTATATGAATTGTAATATATAATATACTAACATAGATTTTCGGTACGAGATAGAGCTTTGAGAAGCATTCGGTCATGAGTTCGAGACTAGTCGTTGGCAGTTGTTTCATGTCTTTCGTATCCCTCTGTTCAAAATCTGTAGTAACACTATGGTAATTTTGTGTCTCCATATTTTAATTATAAGTAATGGGAGATAGCTCGTGGAAATGGAGCTCCGATGTACTAGGGTAGTACTCTAAATTCCTATCTTGTTAAACAAATATTCTCATACAACCAACATTAGAGAAATTAATGGAGTATGAATCGTATTCAAAGTCAAACGAAGACCTTTAATAAGCTAAAATTTAACATCATAGCTAAATAATAATCCTGGTGATGCGAATCCCGATGAATAACTCCGTTGCGGTGTTATTCATCTGTGTGCAGTGAAGCAAGTCTTGTTAACTTACTCTTCACATCCCAAAAAGCTACATCAGTGACTATAACTTGTAATTAGGGAAAGTAATATATCACGCAGCACAGATTATTAAATAATAAACCGACATAACTTTACGCATGCTTAGTATACTCACGAGTTTAAACGTGTCTACCCGAGTTGCGCAAAGTCGTAATTTATTAAATAATTTAATTGTCAAAAGCTTCATTTTTATTTTCTCTGTATATTTCTATTTTCCTATAATTGATCTATTTGACTATATAAATATTTTTTTAATAAGTCTTTATTCGTTTTTGCACACAACTCTGTGAAAAAAACTAAATTAATATGATCTCGAAACGGCAAATTTATAAAAAAATTTTTACTCTAAATACAACACAATGATTTTAATGTAAACTTTGGAGATTTTTGCCTTTCTAAAATGTTTAACTCATAACATTGTTTAGATGAGCTCGAACAATAATTGTTTGGGGTTTTGTCTTCTTTCAATAGAGAAAATTCTAGTACATTTGCATTCTAAATGTGAATATCGATTTTCAAATTAACTCAACAAAGTTAAATTGATGCATTTTTTGGTCATATTTTCATCTTGGAAAAATCCAAATATCTAAAAAAATTATTTCAATATGTTTAGATTATTTTTAATTGTAGCGTTGTGTAGTCAATTTTAGAATTTTCATTTAAGTTACCTGCCAGAGGCTTTACCTGTATGTTAAGATATAAAATTCACATTAAATACCCCTCAACAAACTAATACAATGCCATTAATTACATACAAATTTCGATTCAGCCATGCATCGTCTTTACAATCGAAAATAGCCATTTCCTAAAATGATTAATTTAAGGTAAATTTACACACAGCATAAACTATATAAATGTGTAAAAGAAAAATTACCTTGATATAAAAATACTTTTTTAACATTAAATTACACCGCAACCAATTATTCTATTAAAAAATGTACTATTTTTAGATAAAGCAGACAAAAAATTAGCAGATGGCTCTGGGTTATAGGCTAGTGTTCGATAATGCCAACGTTGCCAACTCATGTCGCATTTAAAGCCATTTTACCAACCATTTATATCCCTAAATGTTTCACTGATGCTAACTATATGTATCATAGAGAAAATGATAGATTGTGTCAAAAGTTAGAGAAGAAGTTAGAGAAACTTCTGCTAAAGTGTTGTAATTGCTGCCGGGTGCACTTAAGTAGAAAAGCAAATATCTGACTCGTTAATGTGATACCCTCAGAGTCGACGTCTGCTATAAATAGAGTAAAAATTGTGCTCATACACCAATAAGGATCTCTAATGGGTTAAAATTAACCAACGTGGCGAGACAATTAGCACGAGTCTATTTTGTACAACCCGATTGCACCATTCTACTGCGTTTAAATGCATAAGTCTGAGAAACTTCAACTCCCAATAAGCCGTGGCGCAGATGTTTGATTTTGTCAAATAAAAAGATGTGAAATTCAAGAAATATAATGATTAATAATTATGTAAAGTGTTTATATCTATTTCTGATCAGATATTAAATTATAATTATCAAACAATATTAAGATTAGCGGTATAATATCTTAAGTAGTGATTTCTATCTACACTTATCTCTAAATAAACAATTTAATTTATAATTTTTAAAAATAGACGAGTAGTTGCATTTGGTATAAATAAAAATTGTTTACTTAAGATTATAAACTTAAAAATTACAATTTATTTAAAACAAAAATTATTTTTGTAAAGAAATTTTTGCAGAAAAACCTTAGGTATCAATCCAAATACTGATGTTTATAAGAACAAAGTAAATTTATTTCAACTACCACTTTAAATTTTTAAGATACATAAAAAAACAGAAATTGTTAGTTCTACTTGCAGCCATATGTTACGTCAAAAAAGCTTTTATATTTTTTTCTGAGAAACCCCGTGTGAATAGCTATACGACTTAGATATACTTTCTAAAAGAATTATTAGCTAATTAGAATATCTTATCATTTATAGAAAAAGTAATAACATTATCAGATAGTTAGGAAAGGACCATAATTCTACGTTTTTTTATTAATTTGAGTATATACAAATAGGTAGTGGCAATGGAAATATTAGCACCAAACGGTTAGACTTATGCATCTGGATGATGAAACCCACAAAGATCTATTTCATGCTGCTAAAGTTTCACTTGGTTATCTGGGCGCTATTATAAACATTACATTGAAAGTTGTACCAGCATTCAATGTCATTGAGAAAAGATACCCTTGCAGTTTTGATCACGTATATTTATATATCTATCATAAAAATAATAATAATAATAATTGATTTTATTAATTTTTAGATGATTGAAAATATTGACGATATTATAAATGCCAGTGAATTTAGTAAAATCATGTTTTACCCTCATACAGATAGTGTGTAGTATTTGAAATGGACAGAACTAATAGCGAATCAACAGCTAAAAATCAAGTAAATCGTATTTTGTTGTATATATATTACTACTATATTTAGAATATATTTGCGTGGAATGTATTCTTGGTTTATTGACGCTTTTTTAGGAAAATGTGTGTTTTACTGGTTTTTGAAATTAAGGTAAGTTGTGAAGTTAAATTCATTTTCTAAGAAGAGCCAGCATTTAATATAGTATACAGATGTTTGTTTTAATAGAATATATTGTATAAATAGATCGAAAAATTTTTTACAGAGTATTACATATATACATTTATTGAGGCTAATTAGATGGGCAATATTTTGATTATGAGATCCTTAACTATTCTAAGTTGCATATATATATGATAATATTTTCATATTCTATAAGACTATAACTTATTTAATATCTGACTTTAAAAACAATAAATGTTGCCTTAATCTTATATGCATAGACCGTCAACTAAGATCATTTTTAATTTTTATTTGACTTCTTACCATTATTGGGCTCCAATATAAATTAAATTATTAATAACTTTTATTGATTACAATCATTTTTTATTTTATCTAGTAATTATATCCCTTCAACCACGAAATACATGAATACGTTCTTTTTCTATATTCTTCATAATAAAGAAACTCAAAAGATTGATAGAAGTGACCATGTATAAATTCTAATATTTTCTTACTAAATATCAATATAACACTCTTATTTTTGTAGATATTTAATTTTGACGTCTATTTCTCACAATACGTTACTGAAATAAGTTTTAAATGTAAATTAATAAAATTTATATATTATATATATATAAATTTTACAAAAAAATTTTTTTTAATAGTGAGGATACATCAAGTGTATTAACAGACTTTAATAGTCCTTATAAAAAAACACCGCCTTAATGTTCATTTTCCAAGTATTAATTTATTCTATATACTCTATCTTTTTAGTTTTAATATGACTGATTATCTGTTTATAGTTGAAATAAGATTTGTTAGAGGAGACGATGCTTATCTAAGCCACAACTACGATATGACTGCATGATGATAAATCTCATTACATTCAGGTGTTAATCTACATAAATAAAATTTTGATGATCTACTTAAAATAAAATTTTGATGATCTACTTAAAATAAAATTTTGATGATCTACTTAAAATAAAATTTTGGATGATCTACTTAAAATAAAATTTTAATGATCTACTTAAAATAAAATTTTGATGATCTACTTAAAAAAAAAATTTTGATGATCTACTTAAAAAAAATTTTGATGATCTAATTAAAATAAAATTTTGATGATCTACTTAAAAAAAATTTTGATGATCTACTTAAAATAAAATTTTGATGATTTAATTAAAATCATTTCGTTGTTGACATCATTTATTTATCTATAGACCCAGGGGGATGCGATATTCCAAAAGAAAAATATTTTCAGCTGTTTGACGAGGAAATCCGAAAAAAGTACAATGGTAGAAACCATTGGGCGAAGGTATACCCGAACAATCTTATACTTTTGCTATTATTTTTATTATTGCTACTTACATATTGATTTTTATTTATAAGTTTGTCGATTTTTAATTTTTATTATATTTAATAAGTAAGTTAATTTGAAGCATTGTAAACATTTAAGAAGTCTTCTGAATGTAATATACTTGATAATAAGCTAATTCGTATCTAAATGTTAGTAGTAGGAAGATCATAAATATAATTTGAGATTTTCTTGTATTTTTTCCATCTAAATACAAAATTAATTTCTAATAACAAACGGTCGGTAGTTATTAGTGATTTCAAAAATGACCATAGCAAATAATTTTTAAACACCATTATCGCCAACTTATAACATCTAAAAATATTTACACTGTTGATACAAATAGATTTAAAATAATATCTTATTATAATTCATATTTAAAATATATAATGTTACAATTAATAACTATAATATCACTAAAAAATTTATTATACATATATTTAGACTCATACAGATACTGTTAAAGACCTAAAAAAATTATACCCACGTTTGAATGATTTTCTAGAAGCAAGAAAACATTTAGACCCAGATGGTATTCTACTCAATAACTACGCCAAAACACATCTTTTTGGTAAAAAAATCACGTCAAATATTACATTTTTCATCATAATAATTTTTCAATAGGCGAATTAGCAGTAAAAAGACCATTCTATCCATAACTCAATAGTTTAAAATATTAATTTTATTTATTACACATGTTCTTACCTTTGCGCACGCGTCGCCTGCAATGGATATTCCACCAAACCAAACGTTATATGTTAACAATCTGAATGAAAAAGTTAAAGTTGAACGTATAAAATAAGCTCAAATTTCTACTATAAAAATAATTTTATTAATTATAGCATTAAAAAAAGCGATTATATGCGATTTTTACACAGTATGGAGATGTCATGGAAATTGTTGCACATAAAAGCCATAAAACAAGAGGCCAGGCATTTATTGTATTTAAGGATGTTTCATCAGCAGCTAATGCAATGAGAGAACTTCAAAGTTTTCCATTTTATGATAAACCAATGGTACATAAATTCTTGTGAAATTATTTTATGACCGATTTACTTGATATACTGTAGAGAATACAATATGCCAAGTCGAAATCAGATGTAGTTTCAAAAGCAGATGGTTCTTATGTTCCCAGAGAAAAAAGAAAAACTACAGAACTTCTCGTCAATTGTAAGTATTTATTATTCGCGATGTTACTTAGTAATTTATGTTTGTCGTGAATGCTATAAATAAATAATAAAGATTTTTTATATCAACTTTGTTTGACGCATTATATACACATAACTATTTTTCGTTTGTTGATTGGTACAGTTGGAGATAAAAATGCTGAGAATAAGTAAGAAAGAATATTTCTACAGCTTTATGCTAATTAACAATAAAAATTTTTATTGTTAATTATGACATTATTGATATTTACTTATATCAATTATATTGAATAATATAATTATAACGACTGTTTTAAATTTATAATAAATAAATTACAAGTGATATTTGTTAAAATAAAAATAAATTTAGGGAGCCTTCTAAATATGACTTCTCTAAGCATTAGCAGTAAAATCACAAGTCATCTTAAATTATAAAAAACTATTTCATTAAACCACCGTTCGTTATTCTATCTTTATTATTCTGCGATTTTTTTATGACATAATTTTAACCCGCTAAAAGTGAATTCTCATTCATACTGTACACTATCAATTCTCATACGATTTGTTGCTATAAATCTCAGTGCATTGAATCTATTTTAAATTAACTGATATAACATTATATTATTTTGTAATCTGTTAAATTTTTTTTTAATAATTTATACATAAAAAATACTTCTTGTAGCATTTCACAATCAGAGATATTTGCGGTTCTTACTCAAGATTCAAGATTAAGGCATACAAAAAAAATGTGACATTCTTAAGTGACGCTCTCTCTTTCTTCTTCTGAGATTTGAGCATTATTTAACGAAAAATGAGATATAAATATTCTTTTATTGTCATTCTTAGTCTGCGATGGTGTTAGACGCCTTCCATATAGCTTATTTTGGAATTTGATTGTAATCATAAATTCTTCGATCTACATATTTTAGTTATACTTTCTAACATGTACAAATAAATAGTCAATTGTAGGATTTAGTTTATCATAATGATATCTTTCTATATATCTATATAATCATACGACGCTGAAAAATGGGGAATTTAAAATTCACTCATTAACTGAAGTAAAACATACAGACTCACCTAAACTCTATTATTATAATGATAAAGTATTTTTTATAGTTGAATTTTATTCTATATAGTTTTATGGCAAAAATACACCATTTAGTATAATTAAGAAAGCTGCAAACGTAAATTTTTTCGATTTATTCCGGGAATAATTCGAATCACTGCTCGCGCATTCTTTGAAAGTGAAGTTGTATTTAATTTAAAAGTATGAATTCAAATTTATCACTAATAACGTAATTTGAAATATTTTTTTATTTTATTGAGTGTGTAATGAGAAAGAAAATATACATATAGTTCAACGCGTGCGTAGTAAAATTTAAAAGATAATGTTAAATTTTTCATGGGAAGAAAAATTGCCAATATTAAATTAAATATGCGCTTTTATATATTATATATAAGCATATGGGGGTGAGCAAAGCTAAATTTAACTCATTAAGTGGAGTATGTACTTACGAACTCATCTTTACTCTGTTATTCCAACGGTTAAGTAGTAAAAATATTTTAATTTCATTCTACGTAGTTTTATGGCAAAAATATAACATTTAGTATAATTAAGAAAGTTGCAAATGTAAATTTTTTCGATTTATTCCGGAATAATTCGAATCATTGTTCGCGCATTCTTTGAAAGTAAAGTTGTGTTTAATTTAAAAATATGAATTCAAATTTATCACTAATAACGTAATTTAAAATAATTTATTTTATTGTATTGAGTGTGTAATGAGAAAGAAAATATACATATAGTTCAACGCGGTGCGTAGTAAAATTTAAAAGATAGTGTTAAATTTTTCATGGGAAGAAAAATTTGCCAATATTAAATTAAATATGCGCTTTTATATATTATATATAAGCATATGGGGGTGAGCAAAGCTAAATTTAACTCATTAAGTGGAGTATGTACTTACGAACTCATCTTTACTCTGTTATTCCAGCGATTAAGTAGTAAAAATATTTTAATGGTATTCTATGTAGTTTTATGGCAAAAATATACCATTTAGTATAATTAAGAAAGTTGCAGACGTAGTTTTTTTCGATTTATTCCGGAATAATTCGAATCACTGCTCGCGCATTCTTTGAAAGTAAAGTTGTATTTAGTTTAAAAATATGAATTCAAATTTATCGCTAATAACGTAATTTGAAATATTTTTTTTTATTGTATTGAGTGTGTAATGAGAAAGAAAATCAACATTTCCGTCAACGCATGTGTTGTCGTGATTCATAGATCATAGATAAAGCCCAATTTTTTGCGAGATTTAAAATTTTCTAATTTTCAAATGGATATTTATGGATATATATGAGCATTCATAGATATAGTGATAGATAGATGTAAATATTGATGGATATCTAGAATCAGTAAAATTCCTACTAACTTAGTCTTATCTTTTTTTATCAGTAATATTATCTATAAAGTTACATATTTTTGTAATTCAAAGTATATATAAATGCAGTGGAGTATTAATAATAAATTTACGTCAACTATTCATGTAGACTCACAATAATTCGCATACTAACCGTTTTTTTAAGAAATATGACTATAACTTCTTTTTGAAATTTTTTTAAATCTATTTTCTCCTTATTATTTAAGCTTTTACTACAAATTTATTAACTACATTTAAAAAACAAGCATGCGTGACTGTCTCTGGAGTAAATTTATTGATCTTATATTTTTGTCGTTTTAAAAATTCACACTACTTCTTCTCCAATAACTGCTTTATAGTCAATATTTGACAGATGCCACGCTATTTATGGCCTTTACGTTATTAATATTAATATTATTATTATTATTTCACTGGAGTTTTAATCAAAATTCAGATTCCTCACGATCATCTTCAGACTTTGTGGCATTCGTAATTCTTAATTTTATACAATTAACTTTTGACTTTTTACGCTTTTTGAATATCAATATATTAATAAATATAATATACTTTTCACTAATCTTTTTGACTTATAAACGTGAAACGTCATCCATCATATAGCATTTCCACAAGAAGGCTTTTGAATGCTGAAAAAACTTTATTAATTCATCTACTGTAACTGAATATGCAAAAATGCACTTTCTTTTAACAAGATCGTTTTTCCTTCTTAATGGGAAATTTCTTTTTACTCTTTATTGGTTTAATTTATAATAACACTTATTCACGTGTATTAAGGAAGGAAGGAAGAATTTCTTCTTATATATTGTATTTCACTGGAAGATGTGTCATAGAAGTCGACATTCACATGGTGAAATCTCTCGATCTTCATTACAACAATTAAATTTATGCTAGTAATTCTCAAATTTTTGAAGAATGCCTTGAATATTTTCGTATTAAAATCAAAAGTATCCTCACAGTGAATGAGGGCTCGTCACTTATTGCCAATATCTTGGTAACGTTGTTACCTCTACTATTAAAAGGAAGTCGCGTTTGAAGTGGTTTCTCCTAAAGAATATCTATAAGTATCTTAGTATATGAAGGGACTCTCGTCCACAAAAATGAGATTCTCATACCTAATTCAAATGAAACGTTCCACATGTCACTCAGTATATCTTTTTCTTTCTAACATCACTTCATTGCAGTTTCATATAATTGGGATAATTCTTATATGATTTTGAATATTACATTCATGGATGTTAACCATCTGTCAAAAGGTGTCAGATTGACATTCAACAATAACTCTTCCATAACTGCGCTATCTACTTTTCGGCGCGTACTTACGTAGAAATTCATTTCCAAGTGCCTTCAAACGATACCGTTTATTTGGGAACATCAATGACTTCTGCAACCTCTTTTTGAGATTTTCTTGCTCGATCGCCAATATCAAAACTCTTTTGTTCTCGTTAAAATACTATTCTAGCTCAGATAAATATCTAGCGTGTGAAAAAAAATCCGTATTTTTATGCGCTGATAAGCTTTTTTAACGTCCCAGCTTACAATCAAAGAGTTATTGCTAACTCGTTTATTCTATTTTTACTTAATTGAGCTGTATAATGTTAGATTTATTATTTTTTTAGTTCTTCGTATCTTTATATTTTTTATCAATTTGAAGTATAAGAAAACAGTATATATAAATTTCGTTTAGAATACAATAAGGTAGTAAATTACTTTTTTTAAACAAGTTTCTTAATTTATTTATTTCCATTAAAAAAGATCCAATAATTTTTGTGTTATAATAAATTTAATATTTTTATGTTGTAATAAATAGCCTTAAATATCTAGCATATGTGAGTTATCCTTTATATGACCTTTTAATATTTAAGGTATCTAAAAATATTTTTAATATTTAAGTTATCTAAAAATCCTTGTTGTAATAATGAACTACGTCACCGGCCTAAATATAAGCTACATGCATGTGCTATATCTAATTTTTTATATTTAGAGAGTAGTAATAAATTTAATTTGTAATTATGTTCATATTAAAGAGCTATAAAGTCTATTGTATAATGTCTCATTTATCCACCTATATCAGTAGTAAAAAAATCATCACAGGTCTCACATACTATAATAAGTGATTAGTTTTTCGTCTTTTCCATTTAATAGCTTAAAGAGGAACTCACTAAATGAAATAGTATTTCCATATATTAAATACGATGATTCTAACCACTTATTTTAGAATCGCCAATTGCAGCCATTAGTAATATATTTTTTTTACGTTTATTTCTATGATATTTAATCAAAAGTCTTTTTTGAAACAATATGCTATATTATCTATAAATATAACAAAGTGGCGTTATATAAATTTCATAAAAATTACTCCAAATATCTTTTAATATCTTCCGATGAATACTTTACACTGACACAAGTTTTCAGTTCGTTTATATAAATAATTTGGAGCTTTTTAAAATCTATGGTTGGTGGCACTGCTTGCGCCTATTGAGGAAAAATCCCTCTTTGTACTAGCGTTTGGAATTTTTCTGTTATTTTATAATTCTCGGAATATTATGTCAATCGACATATTGCTTATAAAATTTAAAATAAAGCACATTGGTAATTTTTTTAAGTTATTGTAATTCATGTAGTTCTAAAATATCACGACTAGTACATTTTGTCAATAAAGTATTAAATAACTTATTAACTATTTCCCTCATTGAGGTTATGAGAACAAACTTTTCCATTTAATATATTAAGTTATACTCCCTACTTGGAACAAGGTGGTGTTTCTATTAATCAAGTAGTATTAATATCCCTGGTTGACACGAAACTTTATTGTCAAACTTTACAGCAAAATTAACATTCAACTCCGATTTAGTAAACATAGCAACATTTCAACAAACGAGTTGTTTGCGTTTATAACATACTTTTACACTAAGATCATTAAGTACTTGGCAATAAAAAATATTTAGCATTACCTCCCGTTTGAATTTTTAAAGAGAATCCCATCTTAATTTATTATCATTTTTCTTATAGTCTTACAAAAAATATGATCTCTCAGTGTTCCCATTATATTTTTATGTGTATTTCTTCGTATACTGTGTTTTTAATTTTTTCCTCTTTATATTCAATTTAGTGCATCTTTTATTCAAACAATAGAAAATGTTACACCACTCACTATAGAAATGAAGAAATGGGTTATTGCCATAATCAGCTTAAAAAGCGTATTTTGTGTGCGGTAGCTACAAGCCAGTTATTATCCAGCCGTTTCACTTTTTCTTTAACGCAGGTCACACATTTAATCTTTAATTGTGTAGGTAGTGAATTTTATATCACTTTAGAGAGTTGCGTTAAAACAGGGGATGATGGCGTAACTCTAAATCTCTAGCATATTTTCTTCTCAGAATGGAAGAGTATATATATATATATATATGTTATAAAAGTCTTCCAGATACATTTATATCTTGATATTACGGTATGAAATCAAGCTAGTTTATTTTAATAGTTGGTTTATAGCTCCAAGAAGTCTACAGGTATTACAGCTTAGATAGAATACCTGTATAATCTTTGGCATAACAGAGGGCCAATTGACGTGAAATGAGACTATACAATTTTTACCTAACTTGTGATTGTACCAAGGCATTTTACTAGCCACTTTTACGCTACTTTGAAAATAATAGATATTTTAAACGCTTTTTTTTATTTACAGTGACTAAATAATTTCTGTTAATGTAATGTGGATGTTGTCTTAATAAAAAATCGTCATATGCATTATTGTGTATTGAGTGGTTTTAAAGAGTCTTTGTAAACTAATATTACTCCAAAAGCTATAGAAATTATGTTAATATATGTGGCACTGTGTAAAAATTTACAAAACAGGTAATACATTAATATTCTCTTACAATTTAACTGAAAATAATAATGTTATGATTTTGAGCGTTTCATCTATTAACAATGTTATGTAAATTCATATTTTAGATTTTGTATGTAATCGAAATTTGGAAAAAGGATATCTGTGAGTTCTAATAAAGCTTAAGTTTCGTTGTAGAAAATATTTTGATTTGAGCGATTCCTTTATTTTATTCAGTATGCTCCTTAATCATTTAATTCAGTATGTTACTTAATCATTTTATTCAGTATGCTACTTAATCATTTAATTCAGTATGTTACTTAATGGCATTATGACTTTCGCATGTTCAAGTTCAGCTGATAACGATTATCTTTTAATAGGAAGAAAAATCTTAACGTAACACTTCCCTGGTTATATCTTCTATAAGCACAATATGTTTTACCTAATTATTAATAAATTCTATCTTTTTCATTTCTCAATAAACTCCTACAGTATCTTTGTATTTTTCTAGCCATTTATAAATGACATTTCATTATAATTAGCAACATATTTTTTTAAACACCATTTTTTTATTCAAAGTTATCTTTTATGCATTTTATGACAAAGTTATTTTTTTTAATTTAATAATTTCTAACGCGCACGTTATTAATGTCGGATTATTTATCATTCATTGATTATTATTATTTTAGCTAATAAAGTTGGTAAAATTGATAAAAAACCCAAACAATCTAAAGAAAACGGAACAGGAACAAAACGTACTATTTTCTTAAATAATTAATTTTTTTATTAAATAATAAAAAAAATTTTAGTTTTTGATAAGAATGAGGACCCAAACCATATACTTTTTGTTCAAAATCTACCACCTGATACTACTGCAACTACACTACAGATGTTGTATGTACAATTTCCTGGGTTTATTGAAGTTAGAGTAGTTCCTGGTCGCACTGATATAGCCTTTGTTGAATTTGACAACGAAGCTCATGCTGGAGCCGCAAGAGATGCACTTCAAGGTTTTATGATATGTCCCACTCATTCTATTGTTATTAGCTATGCTAAAAAATAAACACTAACATCCATGTATAAACTGCGTGTTGCTCTACTCCTATTAATAAATATTACCATCATATTTTTCCAAATTCATATATTTATATTGCAATAAGAATTGCATCTATTATTAACCTCATATGAGTACTTTAATCATAATTTAAGCCAGTTTTAAAATTTTATGGAGCATAGGCATCTCTTTGTATGCTATAAAAAAAGAAATACAAAACATTTGTACATTTTTTTATTATCGACTATATGCTTATCAGTATTGTATGAAAATGTGCTATATCATTATTAAATCTATTATTTCAAGTATAATCTTTTGTTTAATTCCAACAGCTGATTATTTATGAAAATAGTGTATACCTGTGTCATTTTATCGCAAGGATATAAAATAAATTCTCAGGTTAAAGAATTCGGTTATTGTTCCTGCATACTTTTTAGTCTAAAATGATATTTGTTAAAAACCTAACGCAATTTTGATAGCCTTAGAATTATACAAATTTTTTAACTATTTGTTTATAAGAAATCCCCCAAAGCGAGATTTACACTGTTTGTTTATCCCACGATTAGTCAACTTTTATTTAGGATTGTAAATTTTGCGTAATTTTTAGTACTATGAATATATCAGACAACCTTTTAATTTGTAGCCGACGAAAAATACGTATACCGTCTTATATTTCGCTTTCCGATATTTTTTAGTAGGGGAAATAGATTAATGGCAGTAGATTGACACGATAAAGTTTACTTATACTACTAATTGCATATTTCACTACAAAAATTATTACGATAGCTAATATCATTATTGAAGATACCATCATTTAATCTTAATTATATGTAAGTCTATATTGTTCTTTGTATGGTGCTAGCACAAGTTATATCAAGTGTAGTTCTAAATCATTGAAAATAACACTGTTAATGACGGAACTCATGCTCTAGTTCTTAGTCGATCAGATAGATGGTTTAGGTAAGTGCTTGTCAACAGCTTTCTGTCGGGTTCGAGACCCGGTGCCACGTACTTTATTTCCGGGCGTTAATATTTCTTAGTCAGAAGTTAATAGGAATACTATGATAATTGCATGTTTCTATAAAACAAATTATAGATCAGATTGGTAGGTGAAATAGAGTGCTGATGCATTAGAGTCCGATAGTAAATTCCCATAGAGCCAACGTTCTTGAAATGGATATGATAGTGGTGTGTGTAAATCAAAATGATTAATTCCGCGGTGGTACCTGTAGCTTTTAAAAAGGAAATTCTGTCAAACTCTACAGCCCAATAAGACGCCCCAAGGGTTTTCCTTTAACTGAAAAAAATTGATATCTTTGAAATGATGACTCGTCACAGTCGTTTGTTAACTAAATACCGAATTTCAATAACTCTTAAGATCTTACAGACAGCATACAATATTATATTTACAAAATATGTTAGATTATATTTACAAAATATGTTAGATTGCAAAAAGTGAAAAAATATATGAATTGGCAGTTGAAAATACAAAAAATATTTGCAAAATCTTAGAAGGGAAAATTTAGATGTTGGTGGAATAAAATAGCTCGATGAATTGTGTATCGCAATACTTCAGGATGAAAATTAATGCTTACTTGATTTTAAAGTAGTTACTGGTGATAGAGTTATTTGTTTAAATATAGATAATAATTTGGGCCATTTCCAGGATTTTTATCAAAAATAGTACATTTTAAGTATGCACAAGAGAGTTTAATTAGTTGTGTGTTCTAAACGACGAACTAGTTTCTAATGTATATCATCTGCATACATATTACCAGTTTATATAAATTCATCAAGTTTTTAATATGACCAAAGAAAAACGCACAGTCGGATTCCTATAGTATATTGTTATTGGCTCACTGCTATCAGATTTTTTTTGTGCCAACATATGGCTTAGCTTGCTGCCCTTGAGGTCACTGGTTGGCGTCCAGGTGCTGCACACTGTTTCCGGTCTATTTTATCCCCTAATTCGAAGTTTGTGGGAACACTATGGTAATTGCACGTTTCTATGAAAAATTATATCTCATGCTGGTTGTAGGAAGAAGCCTGATTGGTAGGGTGAAATCGAGTGCTGATGCACTAGGGTACAATTGTAAATTCCTGCGTCCGTTGAGTTGAGTCCCATAGAGCCAACGTCCAATAGATGGATAGAGTTTGGATGTGAAAGTCGTCCCAAAGAGAAGATGTTTAGTGAGTTAAATTCCCACACTACCGCACAACAATAAGTTTGAGCGGTAGTGTGATATCTTGTCCGTGAATTATGACGCAAAACTCTGCTGTGGTACCCACATCGTTTAATGGAGCAAATCTAATTAACTTGAACTATACAGCCCAATAAGCTGCGCTAGGGGTTAGTCCTCGTAACTAAGGAGAAGCTTTTTGACTTTTCAAGAAGCAATAAAAGAAAAGATATTTTATCTAATCTATTTGGCTTTGTAAATGGCATAGCTTTTGAAAACTGGGGGTTAAGCCGTAAATTTTTACAAAATAAGGAATTCTATTTTAATAATAAATATCTTACATCGTTAGAATTATTTCAAAAGTTATATGTTAAACTGGAATCAGAAATGATTTTTATAAAAATAATATCTTATTCAAATATAGATTCAGCAAATCTTTCCGACTACCTTGTGAAAAAATTATATCGGAGAAACAAAGCCCACTGTTTGCTTGCAAAACACGTAAAGGAGGATTTTTAATTACATCAATTGAACCTTTGACTCCTCTGAGGTATTTAATCAGTATCTTTATTATTCTATTTAGTCAACGTTACTCTCTCACCCATTCCATTATTCAAAATAATATAAATCAATGTTAAATGGTGACATAATATCAGTTGTCTAATTGAACAATTATTCCATCAGAATGTACTTAAAGACTGATTTCGGTCAATAATACTGGATATATTATTTCAGCATTATGAACTGATATATCTTACATAAACTCAAGAAAATTTATGGTTGAAATTTTACTAACTAACGTATAATAACATTTTTTAAATTCTCTCTATTTCGTAGGCAATGCGCATTCTTAAGCAAAGTTTGGCTATGAAACTCGCTCTTTTGTATGTTGGAAAGTCCCTTTACAACAATTTAGAAAAAAAATGTACTATATCTTTTGGATAATTATCTTCAAGAACCAAATAGCTCTTACTGTGTGTGCTGCTCCAGCCCATCACATCATACAATCTTTAGTGTTCCTTAACTATGATTCTATCAGTAATTCAGTTATATTAACGTCATAAAATTAAACTGAATTATAGTTTAGTTTCTTCTTAAAATTCTGTGCTAATTTCTACATTTAAGAGAATTATAAAAACGATAAAATTACTTTTCTTTGTCACAGAATCATTTTAAATACAAAAAATCAAACCCCTGTGGCAGCAATCAGGACTATGAAGTTCAAGTTGGTCCGATAAGCAGTATTGAACGTTTTTAGCATAGTAGTGGGGTTAACCATCACCTGAATTTGCACTGCTAGGCTATGACGGCTTGTTTTATAGTGGTTTCAATAATTAGGCTGTTCGGCAAGTTTCGATAGTATTCGACTAATTGTGTCGGATCGGATAAAATGTTTTACATTACGATACATTAGCGATGTTACAGATATGAGTTTTCCTATTTAAAAGAAGAAAATGAATTTACAATTAGTGTTTATACTAAACATTAGACTTTTCTGTGTTTGCATTACCGCAACTATGTGGCGTAGTAATGGTAATGCCAAAAACAAAAATTATTAGAGTTTGTTATCAATTTAGGTGCGTTTCAATTTAAAAAATGAAACGCATTAGTAAAACATTATTATTTGAGTTATTAAACCTTCCTTTATAGAAATCACTCCAAATAATTATACTTCATGTCAAAACCCAAGTGTCACGAGATTTTAAAATTTTACTTCAAAAGAGAATTCTAAGAAAATATATCTAGATGAAAATCTATTACTCATGACTTTACGATATTATGTCTTGATGAAGAATGCAAGGAAATTGGAAGATATGGTGTTTTTATTGTAGAAACTGCCATTTTCAAAAAAAATGTAATGTAGGCAGAATTTTTAAAAATTAGCAATATTGGATAATAAGTGAGCTTTATGACAAAGGTAATTGTTTCCTAAAAATTTTCCGCCTTAGAAATACACATATTCTTAAAAAAATAATTATTAAAAAATTTAAAGACGATTACACCTCATAGCTGCGCTAGTAGGCTAAATATAATCGAGTTTTGATTAAGAGTTTGTTAATGTTACGTTGATACATAGAAGATTTTTTCTCCGAATGTGTTCACACTAACTAAACTGAATTATTTAGAATAGTCTTAAAAGCAAGTATCGAAATGTAACAAACAAAAATTACAATTCTTTGTCTGTGTACATTACTGATTTTATATTTAGAAGAAAAAAAGAATCGTGTACAATATGTAGATATTTAATGGTTTTTTCAATGTAAAAATGTTTCCGATCTTTTACCGATATATTATTTTTGTCTCACGAAGTTTATCACATACGCCGCAGAATAACCGAGTAATTAACCCACAAAACGTTGTTGTGGGTTAATTATGCCCTACTCATTTCTGAGACGTTTGCTATATTGGAATAAACACTATGAGACAAATTTTTTTTGATGTACAATAGTACATCAAAACCCGATTTCTCATTCCCAGTACTTGCAAGATCTATATTTTTAAAGAAGACATAAAATTACTATTAATTACTCCAAAGTTTCAATTTACGGATGCACAAAAGTGTGGACAGTCATTGAAAACGGGCGTTTAACTCCTAATCGTTTTTATTGAAGAGAAAAGCGCATAACGATGAGCCATCTGTTTGCTACGATAATAAATTCACATACGATAATTAAACACAGTTAAAAGTAATCTTTGGTACAAAATGACGATACCATAATCCTATCTAAAATGTATTCTTATAATACATGAAAATAATATTATTTGATTTTAGATCATTTTACTGGGTTCTGATAAAGTGCGGATACTTTTGATGTTTAAGTTACGTTTAAAGAAATAAAGCGAAGATACTATATTGTGCTTACATTTATCGTCATATTAAATAACTTTTCTTTTAATCTATCTTATTATTCTGTAACTGTGTGAAATATTTTGTCTTCAGACACCATATTTTTAGAAAAAATATAAAACTTAAATTTTAATTTAAAAACATAAGATATAGTGACGGATAAAAATGAAAGAAGGTAATTTGATTTTTTCCTTGATTTAACAGCATCCGATTTTCCTTCACAACTTGCTACCACTATGAATCTTAATTTTTGAGTCATGCAGCCTGCATAATGTTCTAATTCAATTTAATTTTAGATACACAAACAACAACAACAAATACAAATACAAGTCATGGGCTAATTCAAATTAGTACTATTCGGGTCACAAAATAAGCCACACTCCCTCGAGCTCAACAGACCTCTTTATTTAGAATTAAAAATGTAAATATTTCTTAACATAATTTAATGTTTCTAAAGCTTTTCGGTGTCTTTTATAGATACTAAATTTCCTATGAGAGATTAAAATTTATGCGCAATTTTAAGAGATTACACAATATTCATCAAAAAAATTCGCATTTCAGATTAAATGTATCATATAAAAAGATAAAATTTTTTATTTAAAATATTAAAGGTCATAATTTGAGCAAATTTTATATTTAAACAAAAAAATTCTACAAGGTAGCTTTACAAAATGCATCAAGCCAATAAATTTACTGCAGTTTAATAACTATCATATGATACATGATACATGATAAATGATAAATGTAATCTATGTATTTACACCAACAAAATAATAAATTTTATAAAAGAAACATTTAAAAATGCAAAATTGACGCGCGCATACATTTGTCATGGTGATCAATGTGTCGCTTATACATGCGCATCCCTTACATTTAAAAAATGGATTTTTCATCCTCTGAAAGATATTTGGATGAAATGAAACGATACTTTAAGAAACACTGTGCTTCACAGGCTTATAAATTACATGATTCCAAGGTAGATTATATACAGTCAAACCATGTTTAAAGTACGTGCTTTTAGGTTCATAGTGTAGCATGGAATTGTAGCGGGAAATACATAGCATCAGGTTCTCATGATAGTACGATCACTATATTATCACTGGAAAAAGAAAGTCTACGTAAAAGAGTCCATTATAAGGACCATAGTGGTAGTGTAGATCAAATTAGCTGGAATCCCATAAATCCTGAATTACTTGCTTCTGCATCAGCTGATAAAACTGTTCGTGTATGGGATATGAGAAGTTACTATAAAATTTTTATTCATTCATCTTTAATTAAATTTTAATTTTATAATTTATAGCGAATGGTTGTATACATAAAATACAAACACCTGAGATAATATCAACATTTGTTGGAGCCCTAATTCACAAACAATTGCCGTTGGTAATAAAGTAATCTATTTAAAAAATTTATGGAATTTATGGAATTTTCTCTTAGAGTGATTTAATATCATTTATTGATACATCCACTTTTACTATATTTAAAGAAGAACAATTTAAAGTTGAAGTATAATTAATCAATTTTATTTTAAGCTTTAAAAGTAAATTCTCATTTCTTAGGTAAATGAAATTACATGGACCAATAAAAATGATAAATTTTTCGTAACCAATGGTAACGGTGGGGTTTTTGTTTATGAGTAAAAAATTTGTCTTCAAGTAATTTAATTTTAACCCTGAAATCAAGTTATCCTAGTATGAATCTACATACATCACTAAAAGCTCACTCTGCCAACTGTATTTGTATTAAATTTGACCCTAGTGGAAAGTAATACTTATCCAAAAAATTATTCTTTTAATAAATGTATCACATAAAAAAATTAATTTTAACGTAGAATTTTTGCAGTTGGAGGAGCCGATTCCTTAGTTTCCTTATGGGATGCAGATGAATTGATATGTATAAATACTCTGTTTCGATTAAAGTACGTCGTTATTTTTTTTAAAATTTAATAAATTTTTATACTTTAGTTGGCCAATTAGAAGTGTAAGTTTTAGTTACGATGGAAAAATAATCGCTTCTGCGTCTGAAGACGGTTTTATAGATGTTGGTGTAGTAAAGTCAGGGGAACAAGTGTGTGAAATTCCATGTAGTGGTCCTACATTTACTATTGCATGGCACCCTTACAGTTACCTTTTAGCATATGCGTATGGTGAAAAGGTATTCCATCAAAATAAAAATTTTATAAATATTAGTTTATTATTGTTAAGGTCATAGATGATAATGAGGCTGGAAACATTCACTTGTTTGGTATAACTGGAACAGGAGATGCCATAAACTCTATATAAATAGTTTTATAATTTATTCAACATGATACTTGTTTTGCATTTTATTCAAGTAATTTTTTATTTGCAACTAAAAAAATATTACATTGCCAGTAATTTATTTTATATCATATGTATATTGTTCAGATGTAGCTCGTGTGATTTTTATACACAATAAAATCTACTCTCCATCTATATTATAATATGTATATACAGTAAAAATCTAAAGTAATAAAAGACTAAATTAAGTGTTATATATAGTATTTGTTGCTAAATTTATTATTTATATTAAAAAATCAATTGAAAACATTATGATCATTCATTTACATAAATATTATTTAAAAAAATATAAATCTATCCAAATTATGTATTTCGGTGAGTAGTACGACAATCCTTTATTTATTATCAGTCTACTTTTTTAGAAATTTGAGTAATGATGAATTTGTAAGTACAACTCTCTATCCTAATACTAATAATGGAGTAGTAGTTTTTCTTAATATATTTGAGTTATGATCTGAAGATTTAGAAAGAGACATTTTTGTGATAGCTTGTTAAAATTATTAGAGTCCCATACTGATTATCCTGAACTGAGTAGATATATTTTGTTATTAGCATGGAAAAAATAAATTCAGGATTATATTGGGTGTAGAATGGAGCTTTAGTTAAAAAAGGGTGAAAAATTAGTTGTCTTATTAGTAGACTTATAAGGCAAATATAATAAAGGAAAAGGTACTCGTAAATCTTGTTTATAATTAATTATTATTAAATATAATAATTAATGTCTAATGCATAAAATAGAAATGATCAGCAGTTTGGTGTGTTAGATTCTTATACTACTATAGAATATGAAGCACAATAAAAGAAATTTATAGTGGATAATTGTCAACACTGTGTCTCTATTATAATTTCATAAATTTTTTATGTAGCAAGTATGAGGAATTTGAACTTCACTACCATATAAGTTAAGTGTTACAATCAAGTTTTTGCCTTTTAGAAAACAATAGTTTGATAATTATGTTTCCCTCTAATATTGTTTCAGCAATAGCAGTGTCAAGGTAGTCTCACTAAAAATTGTAAATTAGATTTAGATTGGCTGAATGAATTTTTGAGTTTTGTTGGTACCTACTATAAATTGGTTTATTTTATTTACAAGATCAAATTTGTCTTGTTGTTTACTTGCTAAATTATAATTTGTAGACATTATAATGTGTGTACACTACTGCCAATCGTATGCATTCGCTACACATATCTCCGTTTTATTTTCCTTCATTTTCTAAAAGTTTAACACATAGAGCAACCTAATTCTAGAATGATTACCATTATATCAATTATATTTTTTCCATAGATTTATTTATCTAAGCAATTATTTACTGTCTTATTTTGGCTAGATCCGATTTCCCCCTCAGAAAGATTTTTTTCGCAACAACATACATGATTCGTATTTTTGAAATATAAACACATTATTGCTATAGCGTCTATACTTTTTTTGACTGAGGTAACAAAAGGCTGATCGTAGTGGTAAAGTAATAGATTATAACTCATAGTATTAAAGCAACAAGCATTATCCTATACTGATGAACCATTATCTGGCTGCATCATAGTCGGAGTTTCTTTGATTCTGTAGATATCATAATGCTTAATGTTAGATACAACAAGCTAAAGTGGAGACTATTCGCTTCTATTTTCTTCTAGTTAACTCAACTCTTAATAGAGATGGAATATGTACATATTTATATTACATAAGTTGATAAAAATACACTAATTTAGTGATTTTGCATAATTAAATTATTTTTATATTAAAAAATCTTTTGTCTTATCAATGCATTCTAGAAACAACCAAGTATATGTAGATTTTTTAATACTAAGCGCTTTTAGTCTTCATGTTGACGATTAGAGTCCGTTCATGGTACACTATTATCAATTACATCATTTATTATTGATTAATATTGCTGTAGGAGTAGTATAATTTTGTACAAATTATAAATTTTGTTACTAAAATCTTGTTGTGATATACCGTAGCTCTTATGAAATTGTTCGACTCACTGGATATGTTATTTTACAACGTCAAATTGTTATTTTACAACGTCAAATTCACGCCTTAGTAATTTCTCTAAATAGCGGTAATTTTTTTATATAAGGATTTTACTATGAAGGAGCAATTAGAAAATTTTTTTATAAATTTGAGGTAATATTAATGCTTGCTATATTTAATGCATTATATGTATTACCTTAATAAAACACCTTATCAAATTAGTTTTTTCATTTTGTTTTGATTTCTCACCCAAAACAAAATTAGGGCTAGATCAATTTTAAGTGCCAATTTTATATGATAGTTATGTATGACGATGATTCCTGTTTTTACCAAGTTATCAGTGGCAGAGAAATTGATCTTATCGTCTTATAAATAGGTGCTTTCACCAATCTGAAAAATATCGCTGCATACTGTTGCAATTTTTGAATGTTATACTGTATTATCTATTATAATCACAATAGCATAAAGATCTAAAAAGTAGTTGTAATTTAAGATTAAACTCTACACACATATTAGGTACCACAGCTAACCAGTTACGGTCTCTAACTTTATCAAGAATTAGTTTTGTTTATACAGGGTATTACATAGCTTAATATTTTCAAAAATCGTTTTCTTTTTATTATCTAAGAATTTCCATAAGAAAATTGCTGGGCTGGATATTATCGATATTAGGAATATTAAAATTTATCAGCTATAACCATTAGACCCGTGATCAATTACTGGATTATATTTTGTAGCAACTATATTAGATCATAAGGTGTTACTTCACACACGTTTATAACTAATATTGTTTAGAATCCTAATAATTAATGGGAAATTATTTCTTGGTGGCTAATATAATGTTTGTAATAGCATAATTAAAGTTTGAATGAATTTACAATGTATTTCCAAATTATAATCGCAATATATTCTGAAAATATCATTCCTCTTTGATAATGAGTGATCATTTTTGTCTGAAACGTAATATAGTAATAAAAAATATAGCAAAAAATTTAAGAAATTAAAAAATATAAGTTTTAATTCAAGTGAAAGTATACATTAAAGTAATCATTTTTTAATTTTCTATATATTAAATATAGAAAATCACCCCACGGAATACTTTCTAGTTCAAAAGCCCTATTTTATAAACTTACGTAGAATATACTCTTTCTATTAATAAACTAGAATCTATTTATACCACATAGGTGCATAAAATAATGTCTAGATTGGATATAAGGGTGTGTTTCCATTTATAATTTATTACTTGTCATTTGGTATCAAAACTAAACAATAAAACTTAATCTGTTAACGAATAGTGTATAAAATACATTTTAGAACGCTTTTAACTCATCGTAAACCATTAAAACAGTAAAAGTTATAATTTGATGCCTATTGACTCCATTATCTGGACCAGCCCCAACTCCAGAGTTCTGCTAAGAGGGTGGCGACTACATTATTCACTAATAAACATTTACTCAAAATTTTCTGAAGATAGTTTTTTCTGGTAAACCGACTTGAGTGTGATACCTGCAGTAATCCATAAGAAATATAGCGCAGAGAAATCCGATTTTTCTTGAAAATAGCGCGCATTCAGTTAAATGTCTAATCTAGCTAAAGGTAATCATTATTTTAAATGTATCTTAAAACAGCGTAATAAGGTTTGATGCTCTATAAAAATTATTTTTATACAAAGCATCACTGTGATAAAATAACACAAACATGGCGATGTCCAAATAGAAAGTACACCGCGAAGCTAAACTACAACTCTTACTGACAAACTAGAGCTAATTAGATCCTCGAAACTCCATAATCATGTTTTTTCACGCGATGAAAAATCGAAGATTTTACTAAATAACAAGATTAAGAATATATCAAATAACAGTACATATACTACTACCATCAAAATTAAATCATATGAACGCCCAATAATACACAATTCTATATATTCATAAAAAAAATATATAGAACTCCAGGAACTGAAGCAGCACAGTGATATACAATACAGGAAATTTTGATAAACTACAAATAATCACACTTTGAAGTGAGAGTTTGATTCTACTGCATTAACCACGGATGGAACTGTTGAGTTTACAACTGACAATAATTTATCATTTTCGGAAAAATCTTTTAATGTTGCTGATGACAGTTTAAATATCATATTAGGAGAATTTCCCCAATTTTGCATTCTTTCAAGAAAAAGGTTACTTCAGAAGTGTCTCTCCTGTCTATATTATTTTGAAAATTAAAAAGCAAATAGATTAATACAAAATATTCAATATTTTTTTTAAATTTAATATAGATGTTCCAAAAAGCATTGTAATTGATTTCAATCTTCAGCCTACCTTGCTTTTGAAAAAGCAGCAAAATATAAGTTATATTTCTGTTTGTTCCACTTTGGGTACTGTACCCGGAGGAAAATTTAAAAAAATATGGCTTCACTGGTGATTCTTTGAAAAATCAAACTTTCCAGTTTTCTATTAAATGCGTAAATTAATTGGCATTTGTGTCCCTGTGAAATATGTTGAAGCAGAATACAAGAAAATACTAAAGAAGGTTTCAACATTTCCAGAACTCGACCGTGGTCATTTTTCCGAATATTTTGAAAAGATTTTATTAAATCTATAAAATATCTAATTGAGAGTTGGAAAGCACACGAAAGAGTCATTAATGGAACACCATTAACTTCTAATAATGCATAAATATTCAACAGGCACTACACTGGTGGATGTGATCAATACCATCAAGAATTTACGACATTCCGTGAGAAATTCAAATTTTTACGAAGCAACATAGAAAACGAAATTAAGTCAAAAAGCGAAAACTCGGCCGAATATGCGCAATAAGTTTTACAGGACGCGCCTGCGCAAATTTATAAAACCATCACCAAAACGTTAAAAATATATGTATTTATTAGTCAATTTCCAGCTATAGAGTTTTGCTATTAGTTTAATGTAGCTCATAGTTTCACACGGTGCGTAATCATTACAGACTTGATTTAATTGTTCTAATTTTCTTGGTAGGGAGTATTCGGTACATGCGATAACCTGGAGAGGTTGAATTCGATGCATTTTCTGTATCACTTTGAACTATTTTAAGCTTTTCAAGAAAAGGTGACAATTCGGGATGACACTGTTCAAATCTTCCGTAGATGTGCCTGTTAAAAACCTCAGCTGAATTTGAGGTTAATGGAATATTGCCTAGAATTCTAGTATGTGCATTCCAGGATTTGAGTGGATATTTTGATGAATCCATGAAGTTTTTTTCGAAGTAATAGAAGAAACTACTCATATCAATCTCTGTAAACTCTGATGAACTATTTAACAGTTTCTTATATTCATATTCGACGAATTCTATTGGAACAAATGCCAGCGATGTCACGCATTTCATAAAAAATCGGAATGAGTGATTATTACGAAATTCGTTACACAACCCAAGTTTTTGTATTTTGCGCCATATACACTGGCCTAAATGAAAGAGGCAAAAATAAATCTGGCATTTTGTTGCTTTTTTAAAAGCAACATATGCTGATAGTTCAAATCAATTATTAAATAATTGGGAAAACTTGAGTTACATTTTTCGGTAGATAATTTTAGAGCTCTGTAATAATCTTGCTCTTTTTTACTTGTTAATAGAATGTAAACTAATGGAAACGTCTTTGAAGAAAGTTTGCCATGAAGGGTATACAATTGGAGAAACTCATTTGGGCACACCTTAAACGTACCATCACCAATTACTACGGAGCTATTCTTTAAATGTGATAGGTTATTCTGAGTGGCAAAAATTACAATCCTATCATCAGTTCCAACTCCAGAGTCGTGAATACAAAACGTTTCACCCCTAAGGGTATTAACTTTAAGTTCTTCGAAACTTTTGTTACATCTATTTCAATGCTTTTTCTTTTCTGTTATTTTGAATATTCTTGTACAAATGATTTTTGTTAAGAAGAGGTAATTCGTGTTGGGTTTTTTGATGCCGTGACACAATAATAAACTTGATGCGTCGTGTAAGCGCTATTTTCAGCTATATCTTTAACTTTTGACAACAAAAGTTTTTGTGAGATTTCATTCTCTGATAAAATATGGTTGTGAACACCAAAACAATCAATCTTCTCGATGCTACTAATTGGTGATGTCGTTAATTTTGCAGTGCACTGTCTATTTACACATCTCCAAGACACAGAGTTTTGGTTCTGACGATGTTTTGTGTAAAAATAATTCTTGTACAATACCATCTCTTTATTTCTTTTGGTTTTAAGTAGTTTGTAATCCAATTCAACCAACGCTCCGCCCATTTTTTCAATTTACTGCGCGCATCCGACCGAGTTTTCGTCATACCGATCACTGCCATCAAGAATTTACAACATTCCGTGAGAAATTAAAATTTTTACAAAGCAACATAGAAAACGAAATTAAGTATTCTGTAGCTAATCATTTCAAAAGCAACAATACTTGAAATGGAAAAAAATTTCTTTTATTGAAAAATATTCATGGTTATTATCGAATCATAGCAAAAATAATATTATGTACCTTGAAATAGATGCAAAAACCTATTCCTGAAAATATAATTAGTTTTTTAATGTATTTATTTTACTGTGCCTTTATGTCAGATTTTGACAACTCGCGCATGCATTTACTTTCCCAGCTTTACGATTTACTGAAAATTTTTTAAGACAGAAACTCTGGTGAAATAACTTAAAATTCGATACATGTAGTAATTCATTACAAGTATTTTGAATTACTAAATAACCTACACCACATTTTTAATCTACATTAAAAATTTCAAAAAGTCTAGTATATGGCGAAAAACTTAGAAATTTTTAGATGAGTGTATTAACTATTCTCTGTAATTAATGCAACCTAATTCTGCTACATTGATATTGATCCTAGAAAAAATTATACAGATTAACCATCTGATTTAAGAATCTAGCTATAGCTATATTACAGAAAACGTATCTGAAATCGTAACTTTTTGTTAGTTCTTGTCGATTATTAACACCATGGCTAATTATAAAAATATATTCACTTTTGAGACAATAGATGAAATAACTATTTTGATTTTTTTTTGTGATAATATGGAATCCACAATCAAAATTATTCAGCGGAATCATGGATTAACAATTTTTTTTAGCAATTGTTTGTGTGGTTAATTCTATGTTCATCATTAAAAGAAATTTTATTAATATAAGTGTAAATCATGCCTGAAAAAGCTTCAATAGGAAAAGGTATTATATTTGAGATGTTTAGACATTCAACTTTTTATTTGTTTTTTTAATGGTCCTGATTATACAGCATCCAACAATTGCTTATGAAATAATTAAAAAACATCTATCCATATCTTCCTTTTCTACCATCAGTGAGAGAGAAACAGTTTTTTGTTGTTCTTTTGGTCAACCCTTGGCGCAGCTTATTGGGCTGTGAAGTTCAAGTTGGTTAGATTTGCTTCATTAAACGCTGTAGGCACCGCAGCGGAGTTTTCCATCATAATTCAACCACACACCTGCTGCGACTTATTATTCTGTGGTAGTGTGGGAATTTAACCTACTAAACATCCTCATTTTGGGGTGAACACTACCCCATCCATCTATTAGATGTTGGCTCTGTGGGAATCACCTCATAGGAGCCAGAAATTCACTTCTAGTGCATCAATTCAACAGTCGATTTCACCCTCCCACTTCCAGCATGTGCTATAATTTTTTATAGAAACATGCAATTACCACAGTGTTCCTACTAACTTCGGATTAAGGGTTACCATAGACCAAAAACAGTTCAGGCAGCAGGGACTCGAACCATGACTTCGAGGTCGGCAAGATAAGCGTATACCACTTAGTCATCTGTCTGCTTAGTGAAAAACATTTTGTTCAGGACTTCATGGCAACTCAACTAGATGCCATGAATTTTCTAAAGTTGGTGAGAGAGGTGTTATTGTTAAAAAAGGAAATACAATGTCGGAAGAATTCTTAAAAATCAACTGCACTAGGTAGTAGGTGGAATTAATGAAGCAGAACAATGTTTTTTTAAATAACCAACAGGAAAAATAGAAATATTCTCAGAAGAATCATTGTTGAGAACGGTGGAGTAAGAATCAATTATATGGACCCATGGTTGGAGTAGGTAAAATTCTTTAAAAACATATAATTCACACCTGGAACAGTTATACACAAAAAACTTTGTTTTCAGCGAGTGAGTTATTAGATACAAATAGAGGCTACTACTTTTTTTAATCCAAGTAAAAAAATGCGACTAATAAAAGTACATTAAATCTATCAAGCTAGGTATTTGATTTTTTATATTAGTAGAAAAACATTTTGGAAGACAACTGTCAACTTCATTTAAATATATAATGATATATGAAATTTAATAGGACTCTAGTCTAGTGTACGTTCATTACCTATTAAAAGGCATAGTCACTGTAATTTAACTGAGAATTATAGTAAACTTAAATCTTCTGCAAACATGTTGCAATAAGTTAACATTAAAATAATGCTTAATGTAGATAAAATGCTTGGTTTCAATTATATAAATCTTTTGTTAATATTTCGAGCATATTTATACACAATCTACGATTGAAAAATTGTACTATCAAATTTTCTCATTATAATGAACCAAATGAGAATGCATTACACAACAGATATATACACGATGTTACTGTAAAAATTAACTTGTTCGTATTTTACATGTTAATTAATACCTAAAGTTGTGGACATATTCGGCTTTTATGGTATTCAATTGAATATTTATCTAAATATTCAATTGAATTGCAGATGCTAAAAGAAAACCTAGCGATTCTTTAAGGAAGGTAGAATTATAATAAAAAAATAAAACTCTAAAGTGATTTATATACTTTGGATTAGTTTATAATCTCTTCTTGTTGAGCATTTCTAAGACAGCGCCGAAAGTAGATTGCCTACACAACTTTGATCAAAAACTATTAATTAGGATATGAAAATATACAAGTCGGAAGTAATATTTTTAAGTCAACACAATAACTAATCTGTAAAATTACTCTATACGTGTTAAAAATTATAACCTTTCAATTTCATCTCGATTAAGTAAAAAAAATTTTAGCTTAAAAGAACTTTACGGTTCTTTAAGAAAATTTAGTATATATTTTTTTCCTACATAATGATAATAAATTTAAAAAAGCTAGCTCACAAGACACACTTTTAATCCAAATCATTTCGAGAAGTTGTATCATTTATTAACCATAAAGATGAAGAATAAAAATACATGAGATCCAATATACTCATATTCTTTTAACGATTTTTCACAAAATAGTTTAAAATTACTGATGCGGATTATTGGGATGTAGTCTTCAAGATTGACTGTCTTCTTTAAACAGGCACTGTATACATCCTAATGAAATTACATACTCTTTATTTGCTCATCCAAACTCGGGCATATTTATTTGTCTACGAATGTATGGCACAGTTCACTGTATCTTATAATATAATTGGAGCACAACCACTAATTAAACATTATTTTAGCATTAAATCTATAGTAATCACTCTAACGAATTTCGTTTTTTTGTTCTCTCATTAAAAACCATGCAATTTTACATTCATTTCAGACTCACATTGATATTGAAGTATGATACAAAATTTATTACAAAAATACATAATTAATAGTGTACCTACTAATTTTCATATTAACTGATAAAAAAATTAGACGAAATTGTTGAGTAAAAGGGCTTAGTCACATTCATCAATGTTAAAATGCCTAGGATCATAACCAAAAAAATCTGAATTCGTTTTATAATTGGAATAAAATATATATTCAATATGTCGGATATTGAATATTTTGCGTTATACTCATGAGTTAAGAATTTCTGAGTGATATACCCCAGATTTTCATATTTCTAAATTACTTCATTTGATATTCTTTAATTTTAAAATACAGTAGTCATACACATGAAATTATGAAAAACTATAAATTAAAAAACATTTCGGCTTTCTTCTCAATGAATCTAATGATACAATTTAACGCAAAATTTGTTGGTCATGAACACGGAAAGTATAAAATCCTCAAAATATTCGCGTCATCTATATGCATGATCACGTGATTATAATTGCGAATCTAGATTTAACTAAAGTGTGCTAATATACGTATTGATTTTGTTTATTTGGCTTGCCGTACGTGAATTCAAGCATATCGATAACAAAATTCGACCCCTTCAGAGAGTTATATAATACTAAATCCTCGTGTGTGCAAAAATCCCTAATTATGTAGATTAAAAGCCGACCTTTGTGATATATAAATCGATGAATGCCGAAAAGGTATTGCTCTATTGAATTTCCTATCTATCGCATATTTATTCTAATTTCATAAATTTTAAACAAATCATAAAAGATAACTCTATAAAAATTTGTACTATTTGTATCTATAGCAGTTTTCGCTTGACATAATACTATATGTTAATAATTTTTAATATAATTTTTTATAATCTCACCGTTTGTCATAAAAATTTTTGACAAAGTTTACAAAAATAATCACGCATGCTAATATATAATGCGCGCGCGCGTTAAATGATCGACAATGTATTTGAATCGTAGTAACTAAAAAAAATTACACGACTCTCTTACACATCAACTTGATAAAAGACTCTTATACACTGGATCCTACTATCATAGACCTTACCCAATTTAAAAAAGTTTATTTATCGATTTCTATATTAAAATATAATAAATCCTATTCTATACATACGATGTATGAGTGGAATGAGCTAAAACATTACAGCATTTATTTGCTTTATAAAAACAAAAGATATTCAAAAATTATAATTAGCATAATTTCACGTAGGTTAATTAACATTATTAATCAATTTTAATATCCACCAGGATGAACTTGAGTTGAAGTAGCTATAGATGGATTTGAAGAGGGAATTTGAGCAGCAGATGCTCCGGTGGCATATGATGACACCCCAGATTGTTGATAAGCACCTCCACCTTGGGTTACAGAATAATTCATACCTGCATATGGGTTTGCAGTCGCTGCGTATGGTGGGTCTAAATCATAATAACAACAATTATAAAAAATATAAACTCACTAGTAGTATACGCACTGGTTGGAATTTGGGGAACACCATATGATGCATAGGAGGTAGGAGCAGATGAACCATATGACTGTTGCATGTCAGGTTGTTGATGAGAAACACCATATGAAGAATGATGTTGTGGGATCTGACCTGCACTAGAACCCATCATTCCAGGTGCATCTTCTACGTATGCGGCTGGGGGTGGTCGATTTGTAAAACCAAATGTTTGTCTTGGATAATTATTAGGTGTGCGCATATTTTGATGGTTCATATAATGAGGCTAAATTAAATAATACCAATATGAACACAAAAAAATATTATAGATACCATTCCATGAGATGGTTGTCTCACACCACCAATATTAGAATTATGTGAACCATTTTTATATGGATGAGGTGGAATTGAACGTTGAGAACGATCAGAATTTCGGTTATTGATTTTACCTCCAGCAACACCACCACGTCTAGCAGGGGCACCAGAATCACCTGGAGGACCACCTTGTGGAGGAATATCGGAACTAGCTTTTCTAACTTCAAGGCGTTTATTGTGTAGATAAGGGAAACGATTGTCGATCATAATTTTGTCAACAACATGGAAGTTTTCAAAAACAATAAAACAAAATCCTCGACTTTTACCTGTAACTTTGTCTTTTTTAGGAATAACCTAAAAATAAAGATATATAAGAATAGTAGTATATGGTGAAGACAGTAGTTACCTCAACAACTTTTCCAACATTACCGTATTTACTGTCGAAAAGTTCGGTAATATCTTCAACAGTGAAAGACTGTGGAAGACCGCCAACAAATATACGCTCAGTTTTAGTTTGGATTAAGGGATCATCACAATCTTTCGGAGCGGCTCTTTTAATATCCAACTATAATCAATTGATTAATGCTAATAAAATAAATGACATAACAGTTATGTTAACATATGTAAAAATTTATTAAAAATAATTAAGACAAATCGAGAAACTATTAAAAAGCATGAAAAAAAATCATAGCAATAGTTTTATGAAGTGAATAAGCTTACAGTTTTTCCTTGGAATTGGTCCAATTCCATAAATAAGAGCTTATCAGTATCTTCGTCGGTGAATAATGTGAAAAATCCAAAACCACGATTCATTGAATCGTTAGCAGGATCTTTCATAATTGCCATATCCTTGAACATTATTCCTTTGTTTGAAAAATACTCTGTAATTTGTTGCTCTGTAGCAGATCTTGGAATATTTCCAATGAATGTTTTGCACAAGTTGTCAGCACCTTTTCTTTTTTCTGCATTTTTCTTTTGAATAGATTGTTGCTGACCCTTCTAGGTGGAAAAAACCAAATTATATCAGCATAAACATCAACAAATTTTACACGGTTTATTTTTAACTTTACAAATCAAGCAATAATAATAATTATAATAAAATGAACAAATATAAAGCTCACTATTAGTCCATAAGTTAACAGAAATAGTAATAAAATTCAAATAAAAATAAAAATTACAACAGTCATTATATTCTTTTAGATTGATAGTAAAAGATCACTGACTAAATATTTTAAAAACAAAACAGAAATATTGCTGATTAAAAATAATAACCGAAAAAACAATATTAACTTACAATTTCGTTTGATTTATCGTTTTTATTAAAATTAGATGATTGCATTAGTTTCTGTATTATTTCAACAATATTATATTAGTTAATAGTATATTACAGTTTATGTGATATTAATTAGACGTCTATTATATATAATTTTTAAATTTCTATTATTAAATTTTTATTAAAATAGATACTATACCTTAAATAAATAGTAATACTTGATATAACCACTGTTTTCCAAGAATGTAACTCAACCAACACCTGTTAACACGAATGCAATACGAGTTTTAACGATATTACCAACGAAAATAAAAATAGATTATAAGTTTGTTGTTTAAACAATGTAACTTTTATCTTATCTCGATATATTTAATCCTAAACAATCTTTTGATAATATATAGTGATAAAAGTAACACCTAAGACGTAGTTGAAATGTTTCTTTTTACAATCATGTGTTGCGCACGCCATATCATTACATGTCGTCAGTGTCGGCGCAACTTATTTAGTTTCATTAAATCTCTTTATCAATATATTTATATAAAAAAGTTATTTCTTTTTCTATGAATATATATTTAGTTGTTAATATATATTCTTGAGTTAGTTAATATATTCCTTTTAAATAGTGTGACATTCTTATTTGATTTGATCTGATAAGTTCGATAATAATTTTTTATAATTATTTTATTAGTTTTTTAAATAAGAGAATTATCATATTCATTAATAGTACGAGTTGTCATTAATTTTTGATTCTTAGCGCTTGCGCAAATTAATATTTTATTTGTTAAATATTATTTTTTAATATCACTCTCTGATACTTAATTTAACTGTGACTTTGACAAAAGAGTATAAAAACTTTCAAAGAATTTGCTGATGTTTTTTTTTATTTTCATAACTGACTCTAAAAATAAAAAATCAATTTATTAATTAATTTATTAATTTATTGGATCAACTGTATAAGAAAATTTATTTTCATTCAATTTAATACCAATATTTTGTTAATGCTTTAGATGATTGCGCGTGCGTGGAAATAATAAAAAGAATTTTAATAAACCTTGTGAAATAATTTATTAATAATTTATTTTTAAATATAATTATGCTTGTTATAAATAGCAACTAAAAATAAAATAGTCTGTCGTAACGCCATCATGAGAGGGACACGTAACGTCTTTGGAGTATCTACAATAGGCAATTAATTACGAAGTTAGCTGTGTCTTTAGTACCCATGTTTTGTATAAAAATTCAGTGCTTTTGTATTTTCTATAAAGATATTTAAAATGTAAATTATATTAATATCAATATACCTTTAAGTACAGTTAGCACAGTTCTGTTTATTTTGCATCTAAAAGACACTGAGTTTACATATAAAATTTATTTTATATGTAAAATTGGAAAAATAATAAACTGAAAGCAATCTGCATTCATAATTTTTTTTATAATTTTAAAAATGTTAAATAATTTGACATAATATTTTTAAAATTTTATAACTTCATTATAATATAATTGATATGGTTTTTTGCCAAGAAATACTTGCGAAATTTTTTTTTCAATTTAAGTGAAAAAAACTACAACGATTAAGAGTACGTGAATTGATATTAAATGAAAAATATTGCTGGAATATGATCTATGGATTATAATAGTTTTTATCTATCACTGCTAATACAATAACATTAGTAATAAGAATACACTTTTGAGGTAAATAAAATGTGCTCTTTAAATTTAAAAGATAGAAATGGCACAATAATCTGAGAAAATAGATATATTAAATCAAATTCATCTTAAGACTATAGTCACAAAATGTGATATAATTTACAATTAATATTAAAATCGTTATTTTTTGTGGTAAATATTTATAACTATTCCGATTATTTATATATATTCGAAGAAGTGTTAAAAAATTAATATATGTGCACTAGTAGTAAGTCATCGTTGAGTTATGAATCTTTAATAACTCAGTTTAAGTCTGATGTTAAAACAAGAAAAATTAAGGTAGGGGCTCATTTAAGATAAGATGCAATTTTAATGGAAAAAAAACTTTGTAGATTGATATTTTAAATAATAGATATTCAGTACTTACAATTAATAAATTTATATATGTTTATTTTAATGAACTCCCTTTATACTCAAAACAACGCTATTGTATGTAAAATAATTCAAAAAAAATTTTAGTAAGGGCTAAATTATTAATTTTAATAATTTTTGATACGAAAAACTATCTTCTTTTATTAAAAAATAAACATTCCTATCTAAACCAGTATTACTAATGTTATTTGGTAATCAACTACATATATTCTATAGTAATCCAAATAAAATTGAAATAATTAGAATGTGGATTTTTTTATAATTAGCCTAATACAATTAATAGTATTTTTAGGTTTATTCACAGATTTATGGATAATATTAGGCCTACCAAATTTGTTTTGATAACTCACATCCCTAATTACTACAATTAAATTTTAATCGACGTCAACGTAAATTAGCCGAGCAGCTACGATTTAAAATTGTTTTAAGAATAGGGTGTAAAAAAATTATGTTTATTTTATTAGAAAGCAGGACTTTAACAAATTAAAAATTCCAGCAATATAAAGGTATGTGAATCAGTATGATTCATGTTACACTTATATCCACTTATGCGGAATTTTTTTTAACTATATGACTATTATTCAGAAGGACAACAAAATTTATTTTCTTACTCCAATATAAAGTTTGATTGTTTCATTTGTCGCCAAATTTCATACACGACTTTTATATGTTGTTAGAATGACTTATAGTTTACTATGGCCATAAAATTGGCATTATTTATTCAAAAATTGAATAATCGAAAAGAACTCATGAAATTCATTGATTGATCTACACACTCTTATCGCAGTGTTATCTCATTCCACTACTAATTATCATGAGAAGTATTACGCTGGAAGTATACTTAACTAATTTTTAGAAATAAATATGAAAGATAGGGAATTCAATGTTATTACAGTGTATATTGTAGGTGAATATATTATTAATCTCCCTTTAGTATACTTCATACAATTAATCAGTATATTTTGATAGTTACACTTGGGGTATCACTATTTTTACAACGATAAATAAGCATAGATCGTCTTTTTAAATAAAGTTGGTTTACTATTTTTGTGATTATAAACGTAATAGGCATAAACTTCACTTTTGGCATTATTTTGAATAAATTTAAGTGCACTTAAATTAATCTACCTCATATTTTTATCCTTCTATTAAAAATGAGAGGGAACAATGATATAATAGAATTACTTTGTACTACATAAGAGAGTACATGGATAGAAAAAAAAAGTTTTTTATTTACAAGGTAAAACCCCTGGTGCACCTTATTATGACGTAAAATTCAAGTTGGTTCTTTTACCACTGCAGATGCATTTTTATTATCCGATTTCGCAGAAACATATTTCTGCTATATTTTTATTGTTTAACCAACTAAAAATTCTCTTTCTAGAGCAATTATGACCTCCCACTCTATCAAATCCTCAGACATTGGCTCTATCAATATATCGTCAATCAGGCGGGAGTTTATTCTCGGTGCATTATCAATCGATTCCGTCCTCTACCTACCATTTACTTAATCTATAATTTTTTTATAAAATCATGAAATTACTATAATTTTCCTACAAACTTCTGAGTTACGAACAGGAAAGACAGAAAACATTTATAGGCAGCTGGTCTCAAATTCTCAACGACAGGCCAGTGAGCACAAGCTTATACTGCTGAGACATCTGTCTACTTGTAAAACAAGCGCTGTGTGATCTTCTGTTTTTTCTGCCGCCACAAGGTAATTAACGTTGAATTTAAATCTTAAAAGGACACAATAGTGATAATTATCTCTGTAAAATAAAACGAGATTATTTATGTTAAATTTCCGATTAATCATAAGTTAAAAGCTTCAGAAGTATTTAAGCACAACTAATGCCATCGTAACTCTGGCAAACTTAAATTTTACAAATATTTCTTTAATACGATTCAACGTTATAACATAATAATATCGATTAATTACTACAAGACAACAAATTGTCTGTAATCTAATCATCATGTATACCATATTTATCTGTTATATTTCCTTTTAAAAACTTAAGGGTCACCTAAGATTACTGTGTGTATTTAGAAATAATACTCTTATTTTGTGTCTTCTACATTAATTTAGGGCCCGTTTCCCTGTGATTTATAGACTGACCATAAAATATAATGATTATATATCATAAAAATTTTATATCAGCCAGTTAGCATAACAGCTATCTCACACCAGTGTTTGCTACAATAATTTTTTTGCTGATTTCCTCTCTAACATCAAGAAATGATTGATCAAATTCAACAATCGTTTTTTATTTCTATTTATTAAATTATATGTGGATAATTAATAACGTTTAATTCAATCACAAGTGATTTACTATAGTTTCTTAAGAGATATGTTGTTACATTACTCTTTTTAAATTAAAGTCGATTTCATATTACAAAACTGAACATATTAGAAAAAATTATGAAACTTATAATAATAAAGACATCAGTTTTAAATTTAATTTATAATAAATATAAGTTAAATTTACTTTATGCCTAAATACTTTATTATTTGCATTAAAATAGACCCAATACCACATCTTTGAGAAGTAGACAAAACTTGCATTTCCAATCTTTAAACATTACAACAATCGTATTTGTAAAAGTTATGGTATACATATAAAAAACAGGCAAGTCATAGTAAACTTCGTATGAAAATAGAATAAATCCAATAACTCCACATTTAGCTGAATTTGCATACAAGCAGCTATTATGATAGAATTACAATTTATTATTCAACATTTAAATTTTACAGCAAATTTGAGTCTGTAAATTGGTCCTTAATTCCTTTTGTCCACCCAAGAGAGCTTTTTTCGCGCCTAAGTTGTTAGTATTAACGATATAATTGTTCATTTTTTTTTTAATTTGCTTTTCGGTTAGTCAAATAATTTCTTGACCGACCCTGAGCTTACCGATTCTAATAATTTTCTTTTATTTTATTTTAATAAAATTCAATCAGAAAGCTCATAATTTTTTTAAGATTCAATCAAGTGAATGTTTCATGCACCATAGTTACATTTAAATATTCAAAGTAATATAAAATAACTAATTATAATATGATGAAGGGTAAATATATAGTGAAAATATTTTCCAATATTAAAAATATAACTTCTATAATACAATCTAACACACCACGTGTTCAAAAATCAAAGCATAGGACTTAAGATTATATTTATAAAAATTTTCATTATTACAGTTTAGGTATGGAAAACAGAATTAAATTCTTTTCCACTATCTTAAATCATGTCTAATGTATTAGAATGTTAAGTTTTGGTAAGTTAGACGTGTTCTATAAAAAATATGACTAGTATAATAGAGATAATACCGACCTTTAATATCATATTTCTCCAAAATCACTTTATTTAAAAAACAATAATTTGATTACTATTAAAATTTAAATTTCTCATAAAAAATTTTACAAATAGTTCCCATTAGGACATCAATCTAGAAAATATGTGCTGTGAGAATAAATTCAAACCAAAAAAAAATCTTGCAGAGGGCTTAGTGATAAAAGTTAGTGTTTATAATACCAACAGATGGAAATCCAAACAGTGCCATAAGAACTTTCTCTGTTCTTTCGTATGCTTCAATCAAATAATAATAATAGAAGCAACTCGTTATTAGACTAGTTATATAAAAAATTATGGACGAAGTTGATAGTTAGATAGTTAGATGAGAGGAAAAAAGCATATGTTATTACATCAGAGTAATCAAATCTACCTCATTGTAGTAATTTCCATAAATCATGCACAATGTGAGATGGAATAATGATGATTTTCGACAAAACACTATCGCATTCGGGGAGGTAAACTCGCAAAATAATGTTCAAGGATATACTAAATTGATTCATGACGAAGCGGTGAATAAAAAATCACAAAAGTTAGAAAAAATGAACTATAAGTCCAAAAAGCTGTTGAGGAATTTGAAATTTTAATTGAAAAAATATACTTAAAGATTAGTAAGGCATCATTTAAATAATATACAAAACAACACAAGAATTCATATAAGATCTTCCTGATAGAGTTCGCATGGTTTCCAAATATTTATTATCAATAAAATTTAACCAATTTTTATTTATTTTGTATAATAATTTTATTTAAAAATTATAAATAAAAAGTAACATAGTCTCTATAGCAAGTGAAAGTGCTTATTGGTTGTTGATAGTAAAAAAATGGCTTAAGAAGGAGCGTTTAAAGGTTTGATATAAACAACATCTTTCAGAGATATATCTATGATACAAAAAATACTTATTTTTGATTTGACTATAAAACCATATTTTGTTAGGATGCTAGTAAACATATCAACTGGAAGGTACATAATTCTAAATAAAGGATAAAACTATATTTTATTATGATGAGCAAATTCTCTAACTATTGGTAATTAGAACGAAAAGTGACCATTAGAGAACACCACAAATAATTTCTTCGTAGTGTAGTTTTTAGGGTTCATATATACTTGGAGAAGATTGATGACCATGGCAATTATTTTAACCCACTAAAACCACATCAGAGAAAATCTCAAGTGGACAGCGAATAAAAACGATTCATTAATTTGTACGTTTCTACTCTGTAGAAATAATCTCAAATCTAAAGAATGGGTATAGTATGAAAGAGATATCAGAAAATGACGAATAATCTAATAAATGTCATTGGTATAGGAAATTTGCGGTGAATTTACCTATCCGCAATTTGCAGGCTATTAGAAACGGTATAAAGGTCAGTGGTAAAGAATTTTCATTACTATAGCTAAAGTCATTGGAGAAGCATTTGTGAAAAACAGCATTTAGATATAAATTCATCAAAATAAAAGCTTTGTAAATATTAACAAAAACTAATAATGTAAATCTATTTATAATAATTATGTCAAAAAAATCATTTAATGATAAGTAGAAAATTAAAAATTAGATAAAAAGTTATTTCTGATCAATAAACTATAAAATTTCGTAAAAATTCACCTGAAATCTCATTAATTACATATAATATCTTTTATATAATATTTAACAGTTAGATATGTTATAATATTTAGTAGCAAAAAGCGAATAACTATAGGATAGTAGAAATAATCTAAATCTCTTAGGTACGAAGATTGAACGCTAAAGTATAATTTTAGCAAATTATTATTCTTTTAATTACCTGGTAAATAACATTTGAGATTTTATTTTTAATCCTATGAGTAATTTATACATAAATACAATATTCATGTAGAAATATAAATTTATTTTCTATATACACTTGTTAAATTGCATACATTTCACACTAAAAGATTTTCTGCCAATAAATTTTGTAAAATCGCAAATATTATCATTATAAATTATACAAAAGGTACTGTATTATGTTTTCGTGACCAAATTTTGGGGTATTTAAATGAATTATAACGTCTTAGTATTCTATTTTAATCGAAAATGAACGCGTAATTACTTTAAGAGAAAGTTTAGGAATTAAAGTCCAAATTTTATACATATAATTTTTAAATATGGATCAAATAATGCTAAATTGGCCTTCAATTGATAAAATAGTACAACAAACATACATTAATACTATTTTAACAACATACACCTAATTTTTATAAAGAATGCTTATTTAGCTAAGTCATCCAACTACCACGAAATAATAGCACCAAATAGTACTTAAAATAAATTTTATTTCATTCGAGAGGGGTATGATCTATTATAAAATATTACTAGCAAACCCTTTTTTTTAACATCAAACTAAAGTTAATAACAAGTTACATTAGTTTCATGTTAGATTTTGTGATATTGTACATTTGACTGGCATAATTTCCCTTTAGATTTGTGACGAAATCTAAATTTACACATACTTCTAAATCGTCTCTAGTTTAGAATTTAATTATATAAGGTATATAAGTCAACCATTTTATAAAAACTTACACGCAATTTTGATCTATTTTGTATGATTTGTTTACATGTTTTTGAAAGTGTTTTTCGTTGTAAATAGATATTACTCTGTTGAAATTTATTATTAATTATATTTAATCAAAATACTGATCATTTGTCAAAGGAGGTTTCATCGCAATTTTTACACGTTGAAAATGATCAAGTTAGTTTTTACCGGGTTTTTTGTTTTTATATAAGCGCGTGCGCGCAAAAAAAAAATTTGTTGAAAAATTGTATAAAAATCATTTTATTTTCCGAAATAAAATATATTAATATAAACAAAGTTTATTTTAAGCTATTTTTATGTTAAAATTTACGATGTATTGCATATATAAACAATTATTAAAAGAAATGTTAACTATTTTCTTAACAATTAATATATACAAAATTTATGCCATTATTTTTTTATTGAAAGAAGAATATTAAATCTTAAGTAATGAAGATTTACTGGGTATGTTCACCGACTATAACCGAAGCAGGTATTCGTAATTAAGTTAAATTTATGATGTTAAAAATTTATTTTTATATTTAACAGATTGATTCATTAATTGAGCGTATAACAGTATATATAAAGGAACTACTGAAGCACAGAGGTAAATGCGTAGTCCTCGACCAATATAGAATCCTCATTATGCGCGAAAAAAAATACTTTGAAATAATAAAATACTTAATTTTTCCGTATAAAATTCAGTTTTTTGTTCCAATATAATATTTATTCGAGATTTTTTATCTTTTTCGTATATTTATGGTCATAAAAACTCTACCAGATGGTTAGCAAATGTTGGTGTCTAGACATTTGTCTCATTCTCCTTAAAAAAAAATTTATAAATTTTTCAAAAATTCGCCATACATATTTGTATTCATAATTGGCATCGATTCTTACTAGATTACACATTTATAGAAAAAAAAGCTCTATAGCTGGTATAATTAATTTTTCAGCACTTTATTAGTGTCAGCTTAAACTATGATAAATCATTTTATCATAGTTTTAAATTCTCAATAAAACTTCCAATTTACATCGATTGTTTTTGTGAGAGATAGACATCTCTACAAATTTAACAGTTTTATGTTTAACAAAGTTCATTTTACTCATTCAAAATCATCGCTAATGTGTGAAACAGATCTAATAATGTTTTCATCTGGTAAATATGAAATTGCAGATTTGTCTGAATAATTTACAGATTGTGATCAAATCAAAGTGCATTTCGTCGCACTAAAGTATTGCGTAATCCTCTTAATCCGAAGTCACTCTTGTCTAGGATCTCGTGTAAAAACAAGAATTAATTATTTTCTGAACGCATTTATTTTTCTTTAAGTAAAATTGATATTTTTTATTTCATAATAAATTTTAATATTCTTCATAAGGTATTAAATGTTATTTAGTCGCATTTACTTTAAATCTTAGCTCGAACTCAGTTAACATTACATCTTCATAGTTACATTATCTTTTAGTTATCTTTTAAATAACACAAAATCATTATTAAGCTTATTAAGATTTATTTCGTTGTGCATTTAGCAAAAAAAACCATACAGGTTAGCTATTATAATTTGTCTTTTTTTCATGCGCGTGACATATATTTTTATTTATATTAGTATTTACTTCACTTAAATATATTTGTGAGAATTTATAAAATAAAAAATAATATAAAATTAAATATTGTAGTTTATATTTTTTTTTCACGTTTTTTAATTATGAAAATCAATATTAATATGGTATTATATTGTCAAAATATTATGAATATCACTCTATTCCTGTTATTATTGCTCGTAATATTTAAAAAAGTATCTTTTGTGTTGGAAAAAACTTACAAATCTTGTTTTCGTAATAATGATCTCACCTTTTTTTAATTTTTATAGTAGCTGTTATTTCAATAGTATTTAAATATCTTATTGTGTCTAAATTAAGTAACTTGAACTAATTGTACTTTGTGATTCTAGGTATAAAAAATCTTAAATGAGAATAAAAAAAATACACAGATCATTTATGACATAACTAGATATCATAAATAATACAGTCTGACCTGAGTATTGCGTAATTAATTGGGGAATAAAATATGTCACGCATATACAAAATCGTAACGAACTACTGTATCAACTGCGCAGACGCTAATATATTTCTGATGATTGTGTAGTGTATTTAACGCGAAAAATGTTTAAATGTATTTTATGTGACAAACAACAAATAATTTTTTTTTTCAAATTTAAAAAGCTTAACAAATATTTATTTCTAATTATTAACCACTGACTTCAAAAAAATGTTTTTAACAATATTTTAAAAATAATGTTTAATTTAAGGCTGTTGACTTCGTTTTTAATAATTTCGAAAAGTCTTCCAAGGAAAGAATGAAAATTAAATTTAGTGGTTGGATTCTCATACAAAAGGACTTTTTATTGAGAAATGGAACTTAGGTTTTCTTTAGTCGTGATTTGATTAACTCAATTCAAAGATTTAAGCTAAATCTTCAAGATATTAATTTTTAATTTCATTATCAACTGAAAAAATTAAAAAAATTTCCTTTTAGCTTTTAATACTGTGCCTTGTTGCGGCGTTTGCTTCTCATTTTTTAGTGGTAATATGTTAGTTTCTTTTATTATTTATAATAAAAGAATAAATGGAAATGTTTAATCTTATAAAATATTTGCTTATTTAGAAAAAAGTATGTGAGGAATTCAGGAGAGCGCTCTCCAAAGCAAATTTCAAGAGTTTTCATACGATATATTTGCATGTATTTTTTGGCATATTATCTATTTGCAACAGATGTCTACGTATAATTTTTCTCTACCTGCTTTGTAGACTCTGGATGATTCCTAGGTATAAAGATTTCATATAACTTGTTATATTTTTCTTTTCTAAATAAAAATTTGATATTTTTGAAACAATTTAGGTCGTTTGGATGTGCAAGACATTGATCTAATAGTGTCAGAACTTTTCTGTTCTATAATTTAAAATTATGATCAAATTTTTTCACAATGTGGTAAAATATACTTGATGTCATGTTTACGAGTTTTTTTGCGAATAAAAAGCGGTAGGGAGTGATTTTATTTTTAAAGCGCCAATTATTCATATTCCTTTTCTATTATAATTAATTGGAATTATTTCACGCTAAACGATAAAACGACTGACTCATTGGGTTTTTATTTGAAAAAATTTTTCCCTCTTACGTTAATATCACTATTTTGTGATAATTGCTGATAGAATTGCACTTTCATCAATGTTTGAAGTATAGTTATTGTCTCACATTCTTATAGTGCTAATATTTGCAAAAATCCACTCAAAAATAGATGACATATCCGCACTTTCCGCTTTGCCATGTAATTTTTTGAATTTAAGTCCATATCGATTTTTGAACTTGAACAGCCCCATTCGACTTGCTGAAAACTAGATAATTCCTTTTTTGCTAGCTATAGTTGTATTCTCTTTAATAAATGCATAACCAAGAACTAATACTAATACTAATATGTTATTCTGCCGATCCTTCAAAAGCTAGTCAAAAAACTATGAATCGAGTTTGTCAATTTCACAATTTAATATTATTTCTTCTTGAAATAGCCACATTTGAAGTTTTCAGTTTTATTTTAACTAAATAATTATATCAAGTGTTTGATGACCTTTAGATGAGAAATTAGGCAACAAAGTAAAATTTAATCTGACACTTAATTTATATTTGTTAATCTTTATCGCATTTGCTCCCTTTAGTGTCTTAATTGATTTGTAATATTAAAATATTTCAATTTTTTTTTCCAAAATAATTTTTTATCTTGGTATTTTTATTTCAATCGACGTTATATGTTAAGAATAAGTAGCTTTACAATCTATAAATTACGCAGTAACCAATCAAACTTCTAATGCGGGATTTCTAAAAGTCACGCAACACGAAATCATTACTCAATATCCAGACATTTGTAAGTTCTGAGTTTATTTTAAATTTTTTTGACACACAAAAATACCAATATACATTTATATATATATATAAATAATTAAAATAAAAGTTTTTTATTTAAAAACCAAATGAAAAATTATTGTAAATTACGAAATATTTAATCAACAATTTAGACTGTACAATTATGTATAAAAGTGTTTAAAATTTTTATAAATTTGAAATAGTTTTTTTAAATTTTATATATAATAAAGGATCCACAGATGTTTGAATTCATTACTTTTTTAATAACTTTCATAAATCACTACAACTAGTTATATGTAATGTGTAATTTTTGTGTATAATTAATGAATATTATTCTTTATGTTCATATTGTTTCATGTATAGTATTAATAATAACTGATAGCGGTTACTAAACTTTATAAAATCAGGTTTCAATTAATTATGGTAATAAAATTAATTTGATTTGTATGAAATTTCTTAATAAGACATTAATTACCTATCAACAATTGAGCTTTAACACAGGAGATTTCTTTAGCACAGATGATTTAAATTTATCTTGATTAACTTTTAAACATTACATTTGTACATAATATTAAATATTTCATTGTATTGTGTATGTTATTTGGGATTGAATTTATTTATATGTAAGAATTTTTTGAAAATTGCAAAGTATAAGTAGTACTACATGAAAGGTACTAATTTGTGCTTAGTAAAAGGAAATATACAAAAAATATATCTACGACTAGGATTTATATCATCAACATGTGATATCAAATAATTTTTTCTTCCTTATTTAAAATGTTATTTTAATATATCAAACATTATTCAATATTCAAAACCGAGCTATTTTTCATGAGGACGATGGTTAAAATATTTCTTTTTGTGGTATTTGGCATAAGAATTCTTATATTAGTGTTAATTCGAAAACTTTAAATGGTCTACATTATCAACAAGTTACTCAAAGGTATGATTGACATAAAAAAATCCGTAATCAAGTACAGTTTTTTTATGCATTTTGTGGGACAGTAATATTAGAGCTGATTTATAATAAAGTTATATACTAATTAAAAATAATAGTTATTGATACCAGTATATCTGCTATTTTTCAAAAAATTATCATTATTTTACTGCTAAGATAAAATAATATATGCTGAATTTACACAGAAGACCAACAACTTGAATTTCATATTTTCTTAAATTAAATAAAAATATACCCTTTTTTGGATCAAGTCATTTTACATGGTCATGCGTTATTTATGTTTTTGAAAACTCGCATAAGTTAATATGTAAGATTTTTAACATAAATCGTATTAAAATCGAATAGTATCTATAAATATTTTTTTAAGGGGACCATACCTTAGGAGTGATTCTTATATAGTTAATTTTAAAGTACCTTATTTTATTATATTACTTTCAATGGGTAGACAAGACTGATGTTGTAATGTTTTATATATACCCAATCAATAACACGTTTTACTATAAAACAATAACACGATAGGGACCGATTGATCTCGAGCACACGTCTAATATTTGCTAATAATTAATTAGTTATTAATTTATGCGTAGTCATACATAACATCTCTCCCTTCTACGTAAAAAAATCATTAAGCCAACCCGGAGGTTTCGATTGTCTTCCACTATGACGAATCGAACGCTTTATTGGGGATTTTCCCATTATACTATCATCTTCACCGTCGGCCACTGTTTCTTCCGCACCAGGGTTATCATCCCAACAGTAACTGAAATTCGGTGTTGTTTCCATGTTGCATTTTCTCAATTGATTGACATGCCTTTTCCATATTAACCCATTAACAGACACTAGATACATAGATGTTAGTTGCTTTACTGTATCGTTTGTTTACCAATAACCCTTATGTTAAAATAAAACGTAAAAAAATATAAATGTGATTAGTTAAATAATTATTGTATCATTCATATAGTCAAAAGTTAGATAGCAAAAATCACATTACTAATGCTTTTTATATACCAGTTTTATCGATTTTCAAAAAAAATTATTTTATTTTACACGATCACGTGATTAAAATAAATAATTTTCATTCACATAAAGAATATATTTTCTTCTACTCGAAAAACATCTATCAGTGATATGTAATAATAAAAATATTTATTTATTATAAATATTATTGGTCTGAATCAGTATGTAATACAGTTGGATAAATTTATTATATTGTTCTTTAAAAAAGCCATGTCAATAGCTTTTTAAACGGGCCGAAAACTAGATATTTCATGTTAATTTATTTTTAAGAAGATATCTAAATTTGCTATTTCATTTGACTATTTAATGACTTTCTCTAAGTTATTTATTATATAAAAGTGTTCAAAAATAGTAAGAATTAAAAAAAATTAAAATAAACTTAATACTGAAAAAGTATTAAATAAGAAACAATATGTGCATGTCTGCAGAGATTAACAAGTAAAGCTACAAAAAATTAATGGTCGTGTAAGAGAGTATAATCTAAATTTTTCGTAAGATTATATTATCTACATATTTGATCATTTTACTGAAAAGATTCCAATTACTTCTGAATAAAAAACAGGCATAATATGGGGCGATTTTTAAAGTCGGAAAATAATCTACAATAAAATTATCTTTCTTAAGACTGAACATATATTCATTAAAGCTTATGTACATTTTTCATGAAATATAACCATAAAAAGCTTGAATTCAATTAATATATATCTTTTAAACGCGAAAAATTACATATCATGACAATGATGTTAATAGCTACGAAAACAGTTAAGAGGTTAAAGTCGGTATTACTTAGAATATGCATATGAAAGTAAAAATTTTTTGAGTTTAAATGTAATAGCTAATTTATAATGATACATTGCAGTGCTTATATTTGTTTAGAAATAGCTCTTTTGAGATTTAAATTAACATATTTTGGACTCTTGGATTTGTTTCATTGCACATTGTCTTCAATTTTTCTTTATGGAAACTGATGTGCTCGTTATAGATTAGTCTAGTGAGATTAATTCATTTATATTGAGTGTTTTTAGAATTAGTTGTTTTATAACATCTATAAAATAAATTTTAAGCACTTCAGTGTACACTTGCGTCTTTATTTTCACAATGTTCAATCACGAAGATTAGAAATAATCCCCCTTTTAAATAAATAATTTTATTATATCTTTTAAACAGTTAGATATATATTTTTGAAATAAAATTTATTGATATTATTATTTTTAAACTCCATCGCGTGTATGCTCAAAGAAAGCAGTAATTCCACATCTGCCCGTGAGTATTTGACCAAGTATTTATATACAATATCATTATTAATAACTTCGGTAATAATAATATAAGTTTATTTTTGACAAGTTAAAATTTTTGGCGTAAATTTCTTGTGATAGTAAAACATTGTTTGGTCTAATGTGTTCTATGCAGTACTGTGGGAATCGCAGGTTGTCATTATTTTTAGTCACGTCCCCTAAACATAATTCTTTTTTTGTAGTGATGTAATCCACCACATATTCTCTTTGTATGGTTTTCTACCACTTCTGTCACATCATCTATAGATATGAATCTACTAGAGTCATCTCAGTGAGATAAATTTATATCATACTTTGTATAAAAACACATAATTTCCCCTAATAATAGAGTTTGTGATAGGATATGACAAAAATTTCCTGTGAAACATTGCATGCAGTTTTTCTTGTCAAAATAGTAAAAAACGTTAACATATAATATTATTATACGTTTCTGATATAAAAATCTCATAATAAATCCGAGAGTATAATGGAAACTTTACACTAAATGAAAATGATACCAATTATTTTTCTGTGCTGATTTAGATTGGCGCAACTGGATTTAAAAATTATATAACTCAACTTATATCTGCTTAAATTAGTGATTGTTAAATATACAGCACTTATATTTAATGACAACTTAGATCTTGTTAGAGAACAGTAATATTTCACTAAAAGATGTTGAGACATCCTCTATTAAGTACAGTTGATAATTTATAAAAACACGTAATTTAATGTTCCTACTCATTTCAGATATAAGGGTATGAATAACTGAAAAAATCCTTTGCAGCGGAACATATCCTCACGTTCAATGATATTGAGGAAATTAGACTGTACTGCTAAACTATTTACTCGGTTTAAATATAAATAATTGTGGGGATTCTTATATTTATTTGTAGCTTGCTATTTAAACTTGTTCTATTGGCATAGTTAAAGGGAGTTGTAATAAAACTTTTTCGTTCAGTAATTTAACAACACCAGAGTTTAAAAAAGCTCACTCTAACAAATGTTTTTAAATATATTCTTATTTAAAAAAGACTAGTAAATAATCTGAACGAGTCGCAAAGTATCGTATTTTATTCATAATAATATATAAATGTATATAATTAAGCAAAATATCATTCTTAGTTATAGTATATACTATCTAAATGCTATTTTGGTATTCTAAGTGACTTTTAAATGTTATTTTAATATTTTCATTAGTATACAATTCTTGTGGAGTAACTATTTCTTCATAAAAATTAATGATATTTAAAAGTTGAAGAATAATTTTGAAAAGCACAACGATCTGTGTAAATTATAAATATAATGATTAAACATGAAGTTTTGATAGATTCTAAATTTAATTGATGCGGAATACTCGAAATAACATCTGATTGTCCCTCATATTTTTAAACTTAAAGCCATAAGTAAAAAAAGGGGTCATTAAGTGTAGTGTCCTGTAGTTTTACGCAAAAAAAGAGAATGGAATAACAATACAAAAGGTTCAAAATAAACGTAATGATCACCAGATTAATGTTGCCGCTTTTATAGTGTGGGCGGTGTAATTAGCGACAGCCGCTTGCGGCGAGATCGTAAAAATGGTGTTATTTTGGAGCTATTTAATTTAGTGTAAAGTTTGGAAAACATTCGTTCCAAGCAAATTATAGAAGAGTAGGTTGTTGGCATTTTGGTTATAACAGAATACACTAGATAATTATATTTATTGGTAAAAACAGTTATTACCGATCTCAAACGAATGAAGTCGTATATAACATTAAGATTTTGTAATATCTTTTTTTTGTAAAAAACTGAGACTTTTTAAATAGGACTGTCATAAGTCATTTCAAACAGATATTCCTACTAAGTCAGAATGAATAAATCAGTACAGATTTATTAGTGTTAGTTATAATCATTTATTCCATATGTACTTAAAAAATATTCTTTACAGACTAAGATGTATTTCTTTCACAATGAGATATAAATAAAAATTGTTAACACTTTAAAGGAACCCACCGGAAAGCTCAAAGCTCTTGGCTTGACAAATTTTTGTAGAGATATTGACTGCATTGTTACCGCTAGATAAGTAATGTATGTCATGCTTTTCTGAGTTACTTTCCAGTAACTTTAAGATGATAAATGGAGTTACGCAATAGTAGACACTCATATGCTGGCGTTGAAAACCTTAAAATTGAGGTCTGAATTATGAATGATATTTGAACTTGGCGTATATTTATATCTACTACATAGATATAAATTATGCTTTTTGTTGAGCGTCGGAAAATGAGAAGTATTTATAGCAAGAAAATCACAAAAGAATTAAATTTTTGTGTTCTGTACTGCATCAAGCATAGATTGTTCTCAATACTATAGAATGCACCATTTATTAGTTCAAATTGGTTATAGTGTTTTTTATGATTACAGATTAGTTAACATTCAACTTGTAAACACTTTTGATGAATGAGATAGTATTTTTTTTTAAAAAACACCTGTTAGCTGAAAATAACATGTTTTTTGAAGAAATTTAAAAAAAAATACACAATAATAAAAGAGTGTATAACATTGCCTGGTGTAATCCTATCCAACTGTATCATTAGGCATCTAAATTTGGAGCCATACTCAATCAGAAATGAATTATGAAATAGCTGACATTATTAGCGTAGAGTAATAGTAGCTAGTGAACTATCCAATATTTACAGATATCATTTATAGGACGCAGTATATTGTTTTAATAGTGGGGAGCCTTCTTAATTTTTTATATATGATTTTTAATTTACAAAGTAAAAACAGGACTTACTTTATTTGACTAAGAAGTTTGTGTTTGTCAGACTTGCTCCATCTAGTGTTATAGGTAGCGCACTGCAGCGATGTTAGTCATACATATTTCGCATCAGTAGGCATTGGATTATCATTATGTGGTAGTGTGGTAGTTTAACACACTCGTTATAGAACGAACCGCTCCTACTATATCCATTTGTCGAATGTTAGATCTATAAGGATCACCACAATCAGATAGAAATTCATCGTGCATTAAGCTCTATTCCAAGTTCTCACCTTTCTATCCAACTACCAGTGTAATCTATAATTGTCTATAAAATCAAAAAAATCAGCATGATGTTCATAAAACCTTCCGATCCAAATATGCAGAAAACTAGAAACACTAGCCGAAACGAATAACTAACTCGCAACCCAACTGTTGAATGGCAATAGCAATAGTAATAGCATGTACCACCAAGACACCTGGTTGCTTTCTTAGTGACCTAATGCATTCTAACAAGGTCTCATAACCGCCCTATCAAGTTACAAACACTGGGATAATAAAGCCAGAGTTTCAACCTTCAAGAATTCAAGTTGTACTATATAAAATTGCTACTTTTTGTATATCTTGTGTCAGTGCAACCTGCGCTATGGTTGAGAGTTATGCCTAGAATTAATTATTATATTAGATTTAGGGAAGGAAATAACATGTTGGAAGTCACAAAACGACTCAGTAGTGCAAAAAATCAACCTTTGCACTTTTTACGATATTATTTTCTAAAAATAATTTTAACTCATTAGGAGTAAATTGTTAATTTAATGTAGTATAAAAAGCATTCATTAGAATGCTTTTCTGTTTTGTAAAATTGATATAGGTAGACTATTAGCTACAAGTGATCACGTGCCTCATAAATAAATTATCGTAAACTCGGAAAACTTCGTCAATTAAAATTTTAATTATTTTGATTTCTACAGAGCGATATAATATAGATAAAATAACTGAAATATTTGGTCTTAAAAAAACAATAAATGCTAAATATATTACTTAGATAGTCAGTGATAAGTTACTTAATGAAAAGGAACACTATTCCTCTTCAATGATTGAAAATGCATTCGTTGATCATTGCAAAAGACATTTTCAATTTAGAATATATATTTTTCAAATCTTTCCACGTAAACATTATTTACATGAGTAATCAGTTAAAGAAATCTTGCTTTTAAAATACTCTATAATTCTCATGTTTTTGGCTGGGTGATAAGAGTACAAGTTCTCTATTTTATATGATTCGATAATTTATTTTACAACAAAAATACGAAATAATTGTCAGTATTGTTGCCTCAAGAATATCGGTAATTAAGGTCGTATATATCCAAATGATGGAGTCAACAATCAAAGAATTTATTTTAAAATAGGTTAATTTCGTAGATTTTTAGTCCGTGTCTAAATGGAAAATATGTTATTTGACAAATAATTAATTTTAGAATAATTTTTACACACATATCTGGAATAAAATAAAATAGACTTCCATAAAACTTTTACTTTTATATTCCCGTGACATATTTAATTTGTATATTTACTAGATTTTATAGAAAACAAGTATAATTATTATTAATAATTTTATAGAATAAATCCTTTTCAATTAATAATTTCTAATGAAGAATATGTAAAATTCTTGAATGAAATTGACATTTATTTTCAGTAATGATTATTTCATATTTCTCTATATAAAAATTATTTTATCTAGGATTTTAACATCAAAAATTAATTTTAAATAATGCTACTTCATAAATAAGTATAAATGCTTTAATACGATTAATACTTATCAGACATGCGAACTAGAATTAATCTATGCGATTTTTAGTGGTTTGAATTGTTATACTAATTATTTTTAAATCTGATGACTGATATAGATTTTATGAGAATCATTTTATTGTAACTGCACAAAAGCCGATAAGAATATACAATAACACATTTCTATATTCACTTATGTTTTACGTGCCAGAAAAATTAAGATATGCTACCAATGCCTTGGAAGAAATTAAGCACAGCAAGAACTTTATTAAATCATAAAGTAGTTTTAAAATTGTAATATTCCTACACAATATATGACGAGGATAAGAAATACTTGATGATGTTTAAGTGCAAAATAAGTAGACTTATAAATAAGTAGACTTATAGCATATAATAAAAGATGTAAATCAAAATTTCAATTAAACGAATGCTGCGTTACTTGATCCATTTTTTTATGATTTATAAATAAATTATAATCTGATGTCGCAAAATAGCTATTCCATAGTCATTTTAGGGATAAAAATCTGGTAAATTTAAGTATAATAATTTTTGTAAACTTAGAAATAATACTAAATCACAACTTTATAATTACAATTAGGATGATCAATAATTCATTGTAATGAAAAATTAAATATAGAAGATCATATACTTCAATGCAAAATTTTAATAATGTTTCTATGGGCTATAATAATCAAATTCTTAATCCTCAAACTATAAATAAATATCCCACATTGAGTAAATAAGTTTTTTATTTTAATTTGACCTGATAAGCCATTAAAAACTATCAGAACTCTAAATATAAATTAAACTTGTAGTTAGCACGTCGGAACAGAAAATAAGACAAATATTGTAATCGATTATATGTACTTAAAAGAAAATGTACAATATCAAGTTATTTCTATTCAGAATTATATTTCATTAAAATATGCTATATACTGATAGAATTGTATATTTTATATATACCATATATATCTTCAATAATCTAAAAAATAATTCTATTAAATAAAATTTCAATATATTGGATTTTAATGGGCTAAAAATTATTCATGTATTGTTAGTAAGTACATCAGTGTATTAGACAGATCTTAAAAAATAACTTTGTTTTGAGTAAGTAAATTCAAATCATCATAAAAATTACGAAAATTACGTAATTACGTAAAATCATTGAAGTCTAAATAAACAAATAGGTTGTATTTCTGCGTAATAAAAGAGATTGAATATTTTCTGAATAAGTTTATAAAAACATAACTAAGGCCCAAAATATGCAATGTAGTAGAATATTTATGCATTAATTAATAGCAAAATATATACTACTAACAATATCTAATCGAAAAAATAATTTTTTATATATAATAAAAATAATGAATAAAATTAAATAATTCGAAAATAATTTAAATTGTATATTAGGGAAAATACAATTAAACTACAAAGTGGGTAAAGTAACTAATTTTTGTAAGAAAAAAGTATGTAATATTAACCCAAAAGATATACACACTGTTTATGTAATATTCACTGTATAATAAATGTTATTAAATACAAAAATTATAATAATACCACATGAAAGAAATGTAATCCTAATTCGCTAAATATGGAACATTGGTGTTAAAATAATTTGTTTAGATATTATAAACAATATTGCATCTATAAATATCTTAAACCATTCATAATTATTAAATATGCCGACAGAAAAAATTTAGTCTAATAAGAATTTAAGAGTGAATCGAGTAAAAGATGAATCGTTAAGACTGACGCAAGCGCATAAATATAATCTGTTAGTTATTTGTGCTGTTTATTCGTTGAAGCAGGATTATTTTTATTGTAAATTAAAATCGTATTTTTATAGAATGTCATTTGATAGTGAAAATTCTAAACAAGTATATTTAAATATTTATTAAAAATTAAATGCATATATTTGTATAGTTGGAAACTACAAATGAAATAATTCCATCAAAAAATAGTAAAATGAAGTCAAAGTAAGAAATAAGAAATCTTTGTTAATTAATTATTAATAGAGGCTGCTTTTAAGTTTAAAACTAAAAAATTAGTTACTTTCGTAGTTTCTATGACGATTGAGTTTGATATAATTATGTTGTACGCGGATAAGTATGATAAAATTAGCAGATATTCTGTTATATTAGTTTATAAGTCTATTAAATAAAATTTTTATAGTATACATGATAAAATAATATAAAATTTGAAACAATTGCTGATTATGAATTGACTTTAGAAATTTTAATAAGTTTCACGGCGTAATAATAATTGGTTGTGCGCCAAGAATTATTATTTAATAATAATTGGTGTGCGCCAACATGTCATTTTTTAAATTAATTACATCTTTTTTTAAAATTAATATTAATTCTTTTTGAAATATATTTAATTAATTCTCGTTGAAATATATTTTAAATTAATTCTTTTTATAAATATATTTTAATTAATTCTCGTTGGATATATTTTAATTCTCGTTGAAATATATTTTAATTAATTCTCGTTGAAATATATTTTAATTCTCGTTGAAATATATTTTAATTAATTCTCGTTGAAATATATTTTAATTCTCGTTGAAATATATTTAATTAATTCTCGTTGAAATATATTTTAATTCTCGTTGAAATATATTTTAATTAATTCTCGTTGAAATATATTTTAATTAATTCTCGTTGAAATATATTTTAAATTAATTCTCGTTGAAATATATATTAATAGATTAGATATGTTTTTTAAATAAGCTTCTTCATGCAGATTTATATTAATTTTGTACATGTAGAACATATCATATTTTATAACTATAATAGCACTGTGAATTTTGATAATAAAAATGATATTTATATCTTATTTTTAAAATTAATCTGACATATAAATAACACTTATTTAATGTATTAAATAGTTTGCTATGACAACCGGCTAATCTTTTTCTCCAATGCTGCGCACAGCAACTACGTTATCAACTTTAAGTAAATTTTTTATTTTTTTATATAATATTATAATTTTCCTAGAATATTATTATACTAATAATGAGTTATTAGATTTTTATCATATGATTAAATTAAAATAGGTTCATTATGGCATATATCAAGTTTTATTATTAAATTATACCGAAATTAAGAAATTATTCATGCCATATAAAAGGATTTTCAAATCAAAGCGAGATTTCATCTTATCAATGTGAGCTTACTTATATCTCAGAATCTTTCGATAGTAATTGTCACAGTAGGTGCCACTGATAAAGTCGAATTTTGTAAAATTCAGTTCTTTTAATTATTTTTCGTTATTGAATTCTTCTCTGATCACTTATATTTCCCAAATTGAAGAATATTATCAATTCAATTTTAAAACAGCGAATATGAATCCAAAAATAACATTTTGGGAGAATTGATATAATCTTTAAGTCCTTTATATATGATGACAGCATTATCCAACTTAAAGATTTAATAATCCATTAGCATATTTTTTCAGTTCTATTAAACAACTCTTTAAGTATTCCATATTGACTGCTTTGTTATGATTCAAGTTCATCTAGGAAAAATGAATTTCATTTTTTTTATTTCTAGTTTATGCTCTCTGAACTATTTGTGAAAACTTTTATCTAGCTAAATTTCAGCGCTCACTCACAATTTATACTTTGATTAAATGGATAAGTAGTTTTTAGACTATAGTGAAAACTTTTAGTGATTTTGCTTATAAAATTCCATAGTTATCATATACCAGTGTTTTATAATAATTAAGTATTAATAAAAAATTGTTATCAATCTCTTTAATATATCAGATTTTCGTTTGTGGATAATTTTGATATTTAATCACTTCCCCGCTATTTAATTTAAGTTGTACCTGTCTTATTAAGGACTTAAATGACTATCAGAGCAGATTTGTAGTTGATGAATAGTGATTTGAAAGTATTGTTGGCGGAATTTACTTCAAGCGACTTTGAAATAACTTTGTCTCCATCTTTATTAGTGATGGTTGATAATTATTTTCTTTCACATTAATCATTTCTTTTATTACATTCCATCCTAAATTTATAGCATAATATATATTATAAATTTTATTATTTATAGCATAATATATATTATAAATTTTATATCATTTAACTGAAGAATAGTATTTTATACCTCGCGCACCATAATAAGACCGGAATTAGTCGTACATTCATCGTGACGAATCACGCTTTCATGTTATATCCTTATGTGATATTCGTTATGAATTCTTTTTTATGTTATTGCAGTAATCACAAATGTGTTATTAACAGAAATGATACAATTTTCTAATTAATTTTTTTATGTATAATGATGACTATGTTTTGAAATATATATAATCGTGTACTATGAAATTAGATTAGTAGAAAAATTTTTATTATTCATTCTAGATGTTGAATTTTCGTGATGGTAAGATTAAAAATGAATTAGTTACATATATTAGCTAAATATAATTTTTTATAATATTATATAATTTTTTAAAGTAATTTCTATAATGATTCCTCATGTTTAAGCTATAAACTTGAAATTAGACAATTGTTTTATCTTCACACAACAAAATTTAACACAGTCTTATTTTAATCAAAAACTATGAGGCTTAAGTAGAAGACGTTGTTGTATCCCCCATTGTATTATGCTACTTGAAATTTTAATGTATGATTTATATATTCTTTTTTATGTCCTACATTAGGATAAGTTTTTAGGTCGTATATTTGTTCCGACTAATATAAAGAAATAAGAAAGTGAAATGTAAACAATACACCTGCTTTGTAATCAGCCATATTATACAAATTTTTGTTATTAATTAACTTTATATTTTATCCATTTTATCCATTTTATGATATATTTGAAAATTATACCCAAATTTAGCACTACGAACTTTTCATTAGATTTTACATAGCTTGTACGAAAATGAAACTACACCATAAAGGCTTAAGTAATTAAAATACCGTTTATTATTCTTAAATTTTGATTTGAAAAAGAGAAATTCAAATTATCTAAATAAATATGAACAAAAAATTTCTTTAAATTCGCACTATGTACATCATTCCTTTTTTGATTTTTTCCACATATAAAAGAAATGATATATATATATAAAAAGAATGAAATATATATATATATAAAAGAATGATATATATATATATATATAAAAGAATGATATATATATAAAAGAATGATATATATATATATAAAAGAATGATATATATATATAAAAGAATGATATATATATAAAAGAATGATATATAGATGAAATGTTACTAATTCTTATATTTATAACAAATTAGTTATTTTAATGACCAAAAAGAAGAAGAACATAATCTTATAAGCTTAATCGCTTTTGCGAATTGTTAAAAATATTGATGATTTAAATTTTTACTGTTAATGTATGAATTAAAACATCTATTTTGATCTAAAATACTTGCTAGCTGTCAAATTATTTTTTTTTCGAAGTTAATATATGCGCACGAAAGTACTTTATTAAGGATAAATACTTATCTTTAACAGCACACTATAAAATTGGTTTGCTATATTCATGGAATATTACGTCTTTTAATTAACTTCAAAAAAATAGGAGATTATTTGAAACTATAAGTTTATGAAATATAAACAATTTATTGACATCTTTATTATACTTTTTTAATGGCAAAATTAAGTATTGAAATTGTTATATATATACTGAAAATCTATTATTATGTATCATTTGTAGATAAATGTAATTTTTTATTAATTATTTTTCCATTTAGAGGTCCAATCATTCAACAAATGTTATAATTAAAAAGAAAGGAAAATCAAAAAAATCACTTGTAGGTGGTGAAGTATCATACAAGTATAATATAGCCATCAATGAATAAGTTTTTTAAATGCCATATTGATTTATGTAAATCATATATTTTAGGTAGTATTCAAGATATGCATGGTGAAACGAATAAAAAAGTATGTATTTAAACATTCTTTAATGGATATACTCTATGTTTTAATTACAAGTGTCCTTATAATGTTTGGTGTAAACGTTTAGATAATAATTTAACTGAAAATATGAGTATAACCTCAAATACACTTAGCAAGTATTCATATAACTTCATCTTGTATAATAATAAACTATATGATAATTTAGTGATGAAGCTCAACATCATGAGACAAATAGATTAATGAATGCTGTGTATAATGTAAATAATAGTGGTTCCCCCAATTCGGGGAATTAGTGCATATGATACAAGATTTTTATCATTGGTAAATGTACGATTGCATTACAATTTAACATTATAGTTAATATTTTCACTTATTTTCTCTAGGAAATAGCAAAAGATCTTTCTAATATAAGAAATGATATTAAAACCAATTCTGAGTATAAATAATTTTTATATTTATAATTTGACTCAATTTTAGAAACTTGATATTCTTAAAAATGATGTTAACCAACAACTTTTTGATGAAACATAATAGCATATTTTACCGAAGTTCGTATTATATACTATTGCTATCATTAACCTTTTATTTCTATATATTTGCCAATTCTAGAAATATATATTATATAATTATATAGTTGAATACAATAAAAACTCATTTAATTAAAATTGATGAAACCCAAGAAATAGTGGAGTATCGTCTCAATGAACGTATAAATGAGTTAGAAGATGCATATTCTTCACTTAATAATAAGGTTATTATTTGTCTATATTATTTAGAAATTTGATTTATATTATTAATTCATTTTTTAGGTTAATATTTTAAGTAAACAACAACACCAACATCAACAAATTCTATCAGTTAGTTGACAAAATACGTAATAGTAGATGATAAATCATTCCGGAATATCAAAATATATTTTAAATATCTCGTCCCTGTTCTTATTTTTGTGATTACTTTTTCAATAACTGTATGGAATAGGATCACTGTCTATATAACACCAGAGTATTATTAATATTTCTTCTAACTATTTAATAATTTTTATTTTAGAGGTGCAACTGTAATGATATTTTTATGTGTACTTATTGTGAGTTCACTTTTTATGTTTTATTTTTAACTTATCCCACATCAATTCTATATTCATATTTTTTAACACTTCTGTTATTGTTTTAAACTTCAATAGATATTTATTGCCTACTTTCTTTTTCCATATTTATAAAATTAAAAATCCTAATTGTGACGGCATCCGAATTTATCGAAGTATCAGTAGAAAAAATGATTATTTTTTCTTTTTCTCTCTTTAAAAATAAATTATTCGATTAATTTAGTATGTTGACTAAAATCTTATTTAGTGAGCAAAGTAGCCGTTAATTAATTAATCTTAAAATTTAAATAGTTTTATAGTTCTAATCATTAGGTACTTTAATTTTTGTAATAAAATAGCAACTATTAATATTGAGAATCTTCTGTAGTCGTTTACATGTGCTATCTAACATGATTTATAAACAACACGTATTTTTCATAATTGATTTTAGAATAGTATGTAGGTAGAACGAAATTTTTGGAATGAATTTTAGAGTTTGGTCGTTATGTTGTCTTTCTCACTTTCTCACTAAACTATGTACTTTAATATGATTTTTTTTGAATTTGGGAGTTGTTAGTCAATTATAAGGAGGTCCCAAAAGCAAAACATTAGGTGAAATGTATAAAATAGATTCTTATTTAGGTATTTCGGCGAGGTCACTTAGATTTATTTTATTTGACCGGCAGATTAAGTATAAACTACATGGCTATTCTAATATACATAGGTCAAACTTCGGAAAATTTCGATGAATATCGGTTAAACTGTGCGGATAGGCTATTTTAGGAAAATTTACGTTAGAGTACATCGATGACATTACAGTTAAGCATTTTTTCTATTTGAGAAAAGATAATGAATTTACCATTTAACTTTACAAAATATTGGGACTTCTCCGTGTTTGCATGTCATGCCTATGTGGCGAGTTAGTGAATATATCCGTAAGAAAAGACACTATTGCTTGTTATCAATTTTGATGCGTTGAAAGCTACCAAGATACTGTATGAGGAAAAAATAGTATTTTTGAGTTATAAAAGCTTCTTTTTAAAATAATTTCTTTTTAAAATAATTTGTTTTTAAAATAAATTGTTTTTAAATAATTTCTTTTTAGGGTATACACAATAAAAACCCACTGTTCTTACAAATCTTTACAATTCATTTTAAAAATAAGTCTGTACAAAACTATATCTGAATAGTAATAAGTTATTCGTGACTTTATGATGTTAAAACATGATGAATAATGCGAAAAAATCTGGTGCTATTCAAATTGACGAAATAGTCATTTGCTAACAAAAATATAATGTAAGTAGAATCTTAAGAATTAACAGTATTGGATTATAGGTGGGATAGATGAGCATGATAATTAATTCCTTAAAATTAGCTTCAAAAATATCAAAATAGACTTGAAAGAATAATTATCGAAAACGTTAATGATGGTTCCTTGATATTTAACAACGGCGGGCTTCATATAATTCAAAAAAAAATTTAGGTTTTGTTTAAGGTAAAGTGGCATAAAAAAGATTAGTTTTCACCGAAATGGTTCAGACTAATCGAATTAAATCTATTTGGGCAGCCTTCAAACGCAAGTATCGAACTGCGACACGTTGTCTGCTTACATTTATGATTTCTTATTCAGATGAAAATATAAAAATAAAGAATTGAGTACTATACGTTGATACTTAATGGTTTTATTTTTAAAATTCAAATGATTCCGATCTTTACCGATGTGTTATTTTCGTTACTCGAGCATCGTCACATAAATCGCTGAATAACATTATTTTTTATGATCACTTAACTTAACTTAATATCAGCCAATTTATCATAAAAAGGTTATGGGGTATCTAGCTTAGATGAACATATGAATTGAGTTATTTTGAAACACAGATGCTTTAAATCAAGGTCGGAATATGTCATGAGAGATTTTACTCTGATAAGATAAAAACAAAATTTTACATTATCAAGTTGCATGTGACTTGATAATATAAAATACTTGAGTATGACAGAAAAATAAGGTCATGAATTTAGTTATTTTCTGATTTTGAAAATGAGAAATATTGTTATGGTAATATAATTAATTTAGGGCTGGAACTATTAGGTCTTTCCTTTTGAAAATAGCGCTATCAGTATAGCACAACTTAAAATTATTGCAAAAAAATTGAAGTGTGTAATAAATTTTTTTCGTTACAAGATAAAACCACTAAAGCATTCTATTGGACTGTATAGTTCAACTTAATAAGACTTGCTTCATTAAGCGCTTTTTGCATCACATGGAGTTAATCATCATAATATACACATACTGACAGAATCAGGCTTATTATTCTACGGTAGTTTGACCTCACTAGACATTCTAGTAATAGGCTATTACCACTCCTACTATATCCATTTGTCGAACGTTGGCTCTATGGGAATCACCTTAATGGAAGTAAGAGTTTACCAAAAGTGCATCAGCACTCGATTTGCTCTCCTAACAGGCTTCTTCCTACTCACAATATTATGTGATTTTTTTTCAAACATGCAGTTAGAATAGTGTTCTTACTAACTATCAATTAAGCGATACGAAAGATGTGTGGCAATTAATAACTTTGACATGCCTCGAACGCGTGTCAAAGTGGTCAGAGAGCCTGAGATCACACCACTAAGCCGACCAGTCTACTATTATTATGTTAAATTCTCAATGATGATGGCAAAGTTTTAAGCTCAATAGCCCAATAAGAATAGAATTAATTCAACTATATAATTTGATAAGATTACTTTAATGAAGTAAAATGACATGAATATTTATATATTTTTTTGCACACACATGACAATAATTCAATAAGCTTTTTATTATTTCAAAAGTGAACTTGATTTCTCTAAGGCATTACATGCATATTGATAGTTTTCATATTAATTTATTATTGCGGCTAAAAAAGGTATATTTACGAGGAAGATAACATATAGAACTGAACATCCACTCATAATATATTTATTCGTCTCATTGTGGCATTGTTAGAAGCAAATAAAATCCCATAAATTAAGTATGCGTTTTTGATTAAACAGGCATATGATGCCTAGATTTGTTGGTTAAATTACTGTGAGGTGTTCACAATCGAAACTTTTCGTCGTTCGTTCGTTTATCGTGTACTGTTTGCTTAACGGCTAAATTAAAAATAATATTCACTTTGAAGGCAATGGATAAAATTATTATTTTGGATTTTTTTTCGAGATAATATTGAATCTGCTATCAAAATTCTGAAAAATTTAGCAAAATCATGTATTAATAATTAATAAAAGGATCCAGCAAGTGTTTGTTTAATTATGAATCAATGTTCATAATTAAAAGAATATTTATCAATATAAGCGTTAATCTTGCCTGAAAAGACCTTGATACGAAAAGATACTATATTTGAGATGTCTAGACTTCAAAATGTGGATATGTTTTCTTTCATTTTCCTAAATAACAGCAACAAACAAATACTTATGAAAAAATTATAATGCATCTTTCCATATCGTCATTTTCTACCATCTGTGAATGGAAAATAGTTGTTCAGGACTTCATGGCACCTGAACAAGATAAAAATTTTAAAAAATTGGTGGGGAGAGTGATAATGTTCAAAAAGGAATTATAATGACAGATTTTATTTTTTAAAATCAGCAATATGGATGATAGTTGAAATTGATAACGCTGGGAACTGTTTTTTAATAACAACCTACAGGAGGAAGAGAGATATTACTGAAAGAATCATTGCTGAGAACGTGAATGAAGAATCAATTATATAGACTGATGAATGGCTGTGAATACAATTTCTTAAAAACTTAGGATTCACAAAATAGAATAGTAATACAAAAAAAGACAGTTTCGTCTCCAGCGAGGAAGTCTATAGAAACAAAATAGAGGCTACGTAGGGAGTTTCGAAGGCGGAAATATAAAATTACGGCTAATTAAAATTTCAGAAAATCTATCATGTTACGTAGTTTATTTGTGTATCATAGTAAACATTTTAGAAAAGAATTGTCAAAATTATTTAATATTATATCAAATTCAAGACGATTGTTGTCGATCCCGTGCGTTCATTCCCGAATCGAGTAGCACTCTATGTAATTTAAGTTTTTTATCATACTTAATAAATTTACATGAAAATAATGGATTATGTTTATTTAATATCATTTTACAGATTTATTGATATAAGATATAATATATGGTATTTTAAAAATAGATTTTATCAATATCAAACATGGTAAAATGCAGATATTTACTGAGCTAATCATATATATATATATATATATATATATGCAGAAGTTTTCCATTGAAATAAACATCTAAATAATGATAAATAATTTTTGTTAAACTTTCCCAATTAAAAGATATACATATGAGAACGAGAATTCACTATTGTACTGACTATTATTTAGGGATCTGGCTGTAATAATAGTCATCATAAATCTTTTTAATCGGACAATAAATTTAAAATTACGTTTTGTTACACCGTAAACTTTGTTAATCAAAAAGGTTGAAATAACTATAAAAAAGATTAATAATAAATTACGCATAATATGGATGATTAAATACTGCTTCTGCCCTCCAAGTGCAAAAATATATATGAATATTTGTATATATATTTAACTTGGTAAGGTAATATTAATAATGATAAGATCAAAGGCATCCTCATAATCAACTAAAGGGTGGTTTCTTTTACTACAGCAAGTGAGAGCCTGTGTGAAAACCCATATAGATATTTTCATAGTAAAATATAAATTATTGTTTCAGATAACCCTTTAATTGCTTTATAATTTGTTGTAATTTTTCAATGATCTAATGTTTGTACGCTGAAAAGGTAAAGTTAATCATAAGACGCAAGCTTTACAAAGTTTGGAGGATGCTTATAGCATTCCCAGTAAGTTTATAAGGAGATTACTCAAAACGCCAAAAATTTTAATATGGTGTCTATGCTTTAATTTGTTAGTTTTAATGATAAACTCTTCCCTATACTACTCTTAAGGGGGGAATGTACTAATATCTACCAATCAATTTGCTAAAAGTATCATACGTAGTATATATTAAATGTATCAAAATCAGAACTAATTCAAGTACTTAATCATAGGGACTATTTATTAATCTATATATTATTATCTGCCTGATGTATATATAATCCAATAAAACTTCACTATGACGGGTTAGTAGAAAATATTAGCGTTTGTGATCGTTAGGAATTGAGAGTTAGAGTAGATTTATTGATGGCGTAATGTTTATATTATGTAATTAAAGTAAATAGTAATTTGTGGGGCAAAATCTAAACGCATTACATATTAACACAAAGTTAATGATTTTAAACTAATAAATTTTATTCTTGAGTCAAATCATTAAAAATATAAAGTGAAATTCGGCATAATTACATAATGGGGAAAATACGTGAATCTCGTGAAACTTACAACATATTGAATTTTCATAGTTTAAAAGCCCTAGAAATATGGATATTGCTTTACGAAATCGTAATTTAAGAACAGGATCACTATCGGTCTATTAAAACACTTTTAAAAGGTACCTAGACTACAGAAATGTGATAAGGAAAATTTTGATTTTTTCCTGTAATATAATACAGAAAAAGGGCGCTATAATCAAAATAAGACCTTTTTCTGCCCAACAATAATGTATTCATAACATAATGTATTCATAACATAACATAATGTATTCATAACATAACATAATGTATTCATAATATAATTTATTCATAACATAATGTATTCATAACATAATGTATTCATAACATAACATAATGTATTTATAATATAATGTATTCATAACATAATGTATTAATAACATAACATAATGTATTAATAACATAACATAATGTATTCATAACATAACATAATGTATTCATAACATAACATAATGATGTATTCATAATATAATGTATTCATAACATAACATAATGTCTGATTTTGTCAGGTCTAAGTAAGGCGGTCTCACTTAAATTCAGTGCATGAAGTATTAAGTACTATTTAACTAAATGATATAAAATTTTACGAAATAAGTTTTATTTAGAATTACAATAATTAAGAAAGATATATTATCTCCTAAATATAGGATGAAGCTTAATAATAAAAATTATAAAATGAAGAAGGTTCAACAAGAGTTAGTAACAAAGAATCGGCCAAAATTATTTCCAAGTCGCTTCAAGTAAGATCCACCAAGGATATTTTCAAATAACTATCCATAAATTAAAAGTCTGTTTGGAGAGTTATAAAGGCCTTTAATAGGATAAATGCAGTTGAAATTGGAAAGAGGGGAGGTGACGAAAGATTAAAATTATCCAACAACCAAAAATCAGATATATTATAGTGGACTGGTAGGAATTCCATATTAAGGCTAAACGATCTTAAAAAAATAATACGACAGCTATGGCGTTATTATAAGTAAGAGCGTAGTATACAGAATTGCAGAAAGTTTTCACTAGCTAGAGCCTAATAACTACATATCAACTAACTCAGAAAGAAATTTGGAGTCAACTCTAAAGTATGGAGAGATAAAAGCCTTTCAAAGAATTCAGAAAGGTTGAATCAGATAAAAATTGAGTTTTCCTCGATAAGACGGGCTTCTTAGCGGTCAGAAGATACAAAAATAATACATGTAGCTAGAGAAGTTTGCTTATATTCTTCATATCTGAAATATTTTTTTTGTCAATGTAGTGAACAAGTCTAGCATAGTTTTTTACAAAATCAATGATAAAGCAGTTAACACGGAAGACGTTACGTAAAATAATTAGTTAAACTAAAATATAATTGCATGTCAATGGATATTAATAAATAAATATTTATACTGGATAATTAATTATCTGTCATTATAAAAGACTTAATGGTAATATCGAGACTCCATTTTAAGCGATTTTTACGCCATGTCGGGCTTTTATAAATAGGATAGAAACTAATTTAGTTCTTAGAATACAATGTCAGCAAAGCAGAATTTAAATAAACCAAAAGATGTTAAACGAGCCGATTTATAAAAAATTCGACTACATCTCTAACAAAAAATGTAACAACATTTCTTTCGAAAGATACTGAAAAATAGAAAGTCAGTGAATTTTCTGGGCTCTGAAAAGATTGTTATTTATTTTAAAATAATTAATATTATTTATTAGCTTCAAATATATATAATATCACACTGATAAGAGAAAATATCAAATTTACTGGGAGACCTTAATTTAAGTTGTTACCAGGCCATGAAACTTTCCCCTTATATTTTATATTTTAGTCAATGTATACTATGCATATGAAGAAATAGAATATAAGCTATTGATAATAATAGCTTAAGTAATTCTTATAAATATTCTAATTTTTTAGAATATTTCACTGAAATTAAGTTTACTAGCCATTTATTGAAGATTTCATTATATTTCCTATGTAGAATCAACATAAATATATAAATAAATTGCGTTAAATAATATACTCTTAAAGAGCTAGAGTACCATTGTAACATAAAAGAGTTAAATGACCATTGTAACATAAAAGAGTTAAATGATAATTTTAAATAAAAGAGTTAAATGACCATTGTAACATAAAATAGTTAAATGATAATTTAAAAATAAAAGAGTTAAATGATAATTTTAAATAAAAGAGTTTAAATGATAATTTAAAATAAAAGAGTTAAATGTTGATTATCCTCAATATTAAAAAAGAAAGCTTACGATTCAAATTCTAGCCAAAAAATTTTGTTATATAAGCCCATTTATATTTGACGGCTTTTCGATAATTACTTTATATCGAATAATATTTACATATACTTCACTTAAAATTGAATATTTAAACACTCAAAGATATTTATCAATTAAAGATATTAGTAAACGACTTAACGGAAATCAACAGACTTTATTTTATGATACCGCGGTGGAACATTTGCCGTAATGTAATCCTCAAATATATTTTTAGAATTGATGGGAGCTAATTGGCATATTAAAAAAAAAATTCATTTCTTCAAACAAGGAATGAAACTCTAATTTTCTAATAAAGATTTTTGTTCAAAAATGTCACATGTGGATAACACAACACCCACATATCCTCACTTCATAAGAAATATTTTTTTTCACCATAATTGGCTAAAAAATTGAGAATTTAATATTAAATATTGCATTGTAGTATGTAAATCAATAATTAAGATTCATACAAAAATTACACGCGCAAATACAAAAACAATTTATAACTAACCAAATTTGTATAATAGTCGCTAATATCAAAGGAGTCACACAACTTTTTAAGTATTGCTTTATGGTACAACTTTGATTTCTTTTGCTTTTGATCTTTCAAGTTTGATCATTTTATTTTGAGCTTTTTTGCTCATAATACCACCACCCCAGTGTCTTCTAAGCTCATCTCCACGTTCATTAAAGTTAATTCTGATAGTTTCAACAAGTTATCCAATGTGGGCATATCTTCCTTTTTGACACGAGAAAAGGCAACAACACAAGTTTTCTTTTTATGAATCAATTGTCCAAGTCGACTTTTACCTTTGACTATACAATAAGGGACTCCCATTTTTCTACAAAGGGCTGGCAACCATACTACTAACTATACAAATTTATTAATAAATTATAATATTTTAAATTTATTAATAAATTATAATATTTTAAATTTATTAATAAATTATAATATTTTAAATTTATGATAAATTATATTATTTTAAATTTATTAATAAATTATGATATTTTAATCGGAATAAAATACTTCAAGTGGTTTAACATCATGAGCTATAACTACTAAAGGAGTTTTTTTCTTTTCAATTAATTTAGTAACTAGATTTATACAAAGTGTACAGAGAAACGTTTTTCAATTTTTTTTTGGTTTTTCTCCTGCAACATATTGTTTGCAGCTTCCAATAATCTTTGTTTTTTTCTGCTTTTGTTTCTGGGCGATATTTGTGCATAAAAGTGAACAATCTTAAAGCTTAAATATGTATTCCACGTTATTTAATTATAAATCAATAAATAAATAGATACTTGTTGGCTTATCCAATGTATGTTGAAATTGGTGATAGATGGTGGTACTTTAAGACGTTGTAAAAGTTATTTTTTCTTGACGCTGAATACGTATATATTTGGGCCATTTAACATAACGAGTAAGATCACGTTTTGGAAGAATCGATTTCCTATAAAATCAAATTATATATATAAAAAGTAATAAAATTTTTTTTCCATACCGACAGTAAATGCTTTTGGTGTGCTTTCAATAAGATTTCTTGGTTGTCTAGCATGTTTCAATGCTTTTTTATTTTTCTTCTTGGTATCACCAGAAGACATCTTTAGAAGTGCCCTTTTGAATCTTCCTTGCTTGTTTTGCTGAAACCTAAATTAATGTATCATTTGACAACATATAAATTAAAAATTTTGTGTACCATGTCGCTATCCAACGGAAAACCACGCTCTGATCTAAATACGGCGATCTTCGACATACCTCGGAAATAATTATATTTATAACTTTTCTTATTATATTCGAATTGATTATAATATTTTATAAAAAATTTTTATATGAGAAAATATTTTGTAATTAAATAATTCATTTAATATTTTAACTAACCTGATAAATTTGTTTTGAGCGACGCGCGCATTTAGAAAAATTTAATAGATTTATCAATTTATTTTTAATGGGACAACTATCAAGATCTCAGAAATTAAAAAATGCGATAAAAAATCGCAAGCGTATGATAGATTTAGTAAAAAAATAATATGTCAATATGATTTAGTGAACAAGAAGATATCAAACTTCAATAGAACAACAACGGAGAATAGTTACTTTAATATAAGAAAAATAATTCTTTAAATCATATTTTAGATGATGAGGGTGAAGAACAGGCCGTTAAAGTATAAAAAATCGATTTTATATTATCATGTGTTTTTTTATTATTTAATTAAGAAAGTTTATTTACCAAACAGCAACTATACCGAAATTGGCTTCACTCAAAAGAACCAAAACGGATAATGATGTAGATGACGATCTTGTTTATGATCCTTCAGTGTACCAACTATATCATGAAGTATGTTATAGTAAAATCTTACTTACTTACTTACTTACTTACTTATAACTTATAACATATACTGTACAAAAGTGTTTTTAGTTTGATTTAGGATTTCCATGCCTTAGTTTCGCGATTTTTACGTCAGATCCCATCAAAGATAATCCGAACAGTATAGGAGTCGAATCTCAAAATGTATAAAATGTTTTCTAGAAAACATTTGATTAAGATTTATCTCAATAATTGTGTGTGTATAGGTGCCAAAAGTATGTAATTTTGTTGCAGGGGTCTCAAATTGAAGTAGCAAAGAAAATCAAATTATTTTGGGATCTATAACCGATATAATCTATAAGAATATATCAGAGAAGAATTTAGATTCATCTGATAATAGTGAAAATTATGATGAAGTTGATTTTGAAGAGCCTAACATGAAAGTGACAAGTTTTACACATAATGGTAGTGTAAATAAGATTGCGGTAAGAATTTTGTGTCATTTATTTAATTAATATTATTAACTTTAGATATCATCATTCTTTAATAGAAACTATATTGCTTCATGGTCCGGTGAAAGAGTTGTAAATATTTATGATATAACTGATGATTTGAATCATTTGACCTCTGTGAATAAACCACGCAGGAATAATTTTACTAAAAATAGTTTATTTTGTTTGGTGGTCATACGGTATATTTTTATATATTAATTTGAATAACTATTTCACTATTTTATTAAATATTTATTTAATATTATTGTTTTAGGATGAAGGATTTGCACTAGATTGGTCTAAAGTATCTACTGCAAGGTATACTTTGTTATAATATGTCATGTATAGTGGTTTGTACGTTGTTAAAATTCCATCTGCATTTTTTATCTTTTCTAATAAATTTTAAATAGAATTATTTTTATTAAGTATTTATAAATCTATTAAAATAAAAACTGTTAGATAATAATTTTTATAGATTCAGCTATTAAAAATAAATCTGATATCCTATTTGCTTAATTTGTCAGACAATAAATTAACTTGGCGCATCTGCGCAAAAATTCCAATTTAAAAGGGATTTATTTAAATGTTATATTGAATAATATTTGGAAATATATCGATGTACTATTTTATGGATAAAAATTACTATTTTATGAATAAAAATGACTATTTTATGAATAAAAATTTGCACACGAATTCATGTCAATTTTATAGTTTGAGAGAGCTTTAGAAAATTTTGTTAATACCAGCTATCAGTAGTACTCATAAAAATATCTAAAGCGTTAATTTATTTTATTTTTAAATTAAAAAGATTTTCTGACACGAATTTGAATGTGTTAATTATTTTAATTAGCTTTTTAATGATCAGAAATTATTGTAGGATCTCACTTTATATTCCCTAACACATTATTTCTTAAAAAAATTAACTTTACTTAATTAAAAAAAATATAATAGATCACTTATTTTTCCAACTAAAGTGAAATAATCATTAAAAAGGTTGAAAATTTTTTCAGTAGAATAGCATTAGATTCTCATACAGAAAAATTGAGTAATTGTAATTTTGAAAAAAAAGTTAATATATATTTTAATATTTTGAATTTTATTTTCTATAATTAAAGATCATTCAGCGCCACGTTGATCCATTTGTTTAGTTATTTTTTATAAGAGTTTATAGAATTAATATTACTACATAACTTCAATCTTTTTTTAAATAATTTCTTATTCAAAAATCCTCAGATTTTTATCGTGATTCATTTTTAAAATGACTAGCCTTTTTACAAGAATGGTGTACGCATGCCCGAATAGTCTAATTTTTTAAATAAAAAATATCATATTTTCTTAGCTTATATATTTTGATTTAATATTATCTCGTAATTTCACAAATAATTTATAAGGTTTTACGTTCAATAATTTGTCACTTTCCAATTTAATAGGGTCACTTGGTTCAGAATTTGTAATAAAGAATTTTTAGTTTTGTATACATCTAATTTATATATAAATCGTATTTTATAAGTTAAAATTTTTTTTAAGACAAATAATAAAAGAAAATTGGAATAATAAGCTGATATTTGATTATGGTATAATAGGAATAAAAATTGTAATGATTTCACATATTCAGAAAGTAAATATTCAATAATTACTTTATAAATAATTATTTTGTAATATATATTGTCAATCTCTTATCAAATGATTCACATTTTTTGATGTAAATTTTTTTTCAATTACAATATTTAACGTCGTTTCATTTTCGGATTTTTCTCTAATAACATACTTTCTCCACTTGGTAAATGCATTTTAGATTGGATTTAGAAATTGGTAATAAGGAGGCTAATACATAATATTTTCATTACTAAAGATTTCTTGAACCCATTAAAACGATGAATTCTTACGTTATCCGCAATGAAAATTTGATTTTTTTATACCTAATTCTAGACATTTACTGTTTAATTAAACCAAATATTCTTTTAAATTTCCCCGTTCACTGGAACTTCATTTATAAAGAAATTTAGCATCCTATACTAAATCATCGAATCTATAATAGAAATTTTGCGGCTCTTCTTTGCTCATATAATAATATATTAATATAGTAATATATGCAGAAGAACCACCATTATGCGTTCTTGGCGTAACGCTCAGCGAAAACATTATCTATAAAAATAAAGCTAATATTTCTTTAAGTAGTTTACGATTGAACTCTTTGACGTTACTTATACCAGCAAAAATAGTTGCATAGTAATTTCTTCTTTCTCGTACAGTTACTAGAGTTTTTAGCATTTAGTAAAATTCAATTATGAATCTATCAATAACAATGGTACATGCATCAATTCCTAATTCTAGATGAGCTTAATGCGAAAGGTCACTCAATATTATAGTAGGATCATCGCAAAAGACCTATGTTGGTGCTTATATGGATTGTAATTAGTTTTGATATTGTGTCACAGTTTTTTGTAGCTATTTCGAAACAATATATGACAGAGTAATAAAAGCAATCTAGATATGAATGTACTAGTCGCCCCATTATTAGAATACGTAACAGACAACTTTCTTATTTGATCCGAAACTTTCCTACGGGTTTTAGATGGACCACGTCTATTCCTATTTATAAGCTGATTTATTTATTGAGAAATGCCATTATTAGATTGCATCATTGGTTCATCACTATTTAAATAATCGACTATTTATAAAATTATAGCTATTATATAAAAATTAATTTTCATTGTAAAATAATATGTAGTTCCTACCTAAATTCTAATTATCAATGCCGAACTTTACACATGCGTTGTATGAGTGACGTTATTGAACGTAAAACCCTATATATTATTTCAGTGAATAGTAAAAACATGAACTAGAATGGGTTTTTAGTAAATATAGAATCGATGTCTAAATCAACCACAAGTATTATAAATAATTTTTTCTTCAGATAGCGAAAACTCCATTTTCTTCAATTTACACGCACGCGCATATGAGATATACAAGGATTATTCTTATTAAAAAAATACATAAATTATTCATTCTAATCTAAAAATAACACAAATAATTTACTTGATTAGTTCCAAGTATATAATGTGTATATTTAGAGTAGATAAGTATACATCAAAAGACAATTAAATTTGAAATATATTAAAGTGGTAACTAGTATTAGGTAGGTTACTATTAATTCTTTAAAAACAGATTTTTGGCAATATTTATAGTAGGTTTTTTTTCATATTAACATATGAAAAATTGTTTTAGTTATAAACGACTCTAACTTTATAAAATAATTTATTAAAAAATAAAATCTTCAAATAATCTTTCTAGCTGGCTTTTAAATATTTTCTTTGCAGGTTAATTTTGCCACAACATTCACGCGATTTATTTTTTCTCATCTTAGTTGTGTGTTCTATGAGCATAATAATTTTTTATTTAACTTTATCAAATAAGACCATCTAAAATGATGCATTTTGATTTAATTTGCTGTATGTATGATATACAAAAAACTATTAGAGATTTTATTTACACAATATTGTCTGAAAAGTAATAGCTAATATTATAGTATTGCATTTAAAATCAAAATTATTGATGATGGATACTACTAAAACGATTATTTACAATATAATTTGCGTCAAATTATAATTTTTATATAATGCAACTAATATTCAAATATTACACCCTTATTTTTTACATATCCCTTCTCCATCTTACTATTATATTAAAAAAATTATGTAATTATTATTATAAAGTTGATTTAGGTATAATCTGTTATTTTTTGAAATTGTTTTCTTGATAGTATGCGATTAATTTTAGTGATCTCGTAAATTCTATAATAATTTTTCAGTATTATTTAAATCTCTATATTTATTATGCTATATGTGATATAGGCTTGCCAGTGGATCATGTGATAGTACTATAGCTGTATGGAATCCAACTGAATACTCATGGCAAGTTGATTGCTTATCATCTAAAGATGATTTTGGACACAAAGCGTCTGTAGAATGTCTTCAATGGAGTCCAAATGAAAATGATGTAATATTTATCACATTGGTTATATTCATAATTTCCTTAGATTTTAGCAAGTTGTGGTTGTGATGGGTATATTCGAGTATGGGATGTACGTTCATATGGTAACAAACCAGTACTTTCTGTAAACGCTCATCCTTCAGTCGATGTTAATGTTATTTCATGGAACAAGTAGCATATGATTTATTTTGCTATTATTATTAAATGATGATTAAGATTCGAACCACTTATAGTATCAGGTGATGATAATGGCATCATTAAAGTTTGGGATCTCCGAAAATTAAATAATAGTTCCACTACACGGTATTTTTTATTTTTTATTGTATAAATTTTTTACCACTATTGGAATACAAATTGAGAATTATTTTTAATCATAAGTTTTATTGGTTAATCGGAAAAACACCCCCGTCAAATATTCCCGTGTTGCATTCTCTTTATATATCCAGTTAAGATGATATGCTTGATAGCATTAGAAACGACATGGCAAAAATGAGTAACACTGTGCGCGCGCGAATAATATGAAATGCGCAGGTCGCTTTTAAAATAGCAACAAAAGATGAAGTGTATTTCTGTATGTTTCACTTTAGACAGTGTATCTAAAGGAAACTTCAAAAAAAGGCGGCTGAAGTTTACTTTAGATAAATTTAATCCGGATTAACCTTTTTTTATACAAAAGATTAAGGATTAAGCAAATAAATCGCCATGCAGTTATCCATTTCACTCCTATCTATTGACTCAGTCGTAGTTTCCGATGTAAAACTGTTTTTCATCGAAATGTTAAACTACAACCAACAATATTGCATTGAAATATTGAAGAAATTCGGCCTTCTTGATAAGAATCCAATTTGTTGTCATGAATCCATGTCTCTATCAAGAAAAACCCAGTTAAATGATGGTTATATCTACTTTTGCGCTCGATGTAAAAAGCAAAAATCTATACGAAGTGGAAGTTTCTTTGAGAGAAGCCATCTGAAATTATGGGAGATTTTGAAGATAATTTACCTTTATTCTCACGATGTGCCTTCCCAAAGCTTCATCTATAAGGAAATGTGGTTATCTTCAAGAACTATTGTAGATTGGAAGAACTTTATTAGAGACGTATACGTCAACCACTTATTAGAGCATTCGAACAAAGTTGGAGGAGATGGAGTGGTCGTGCAAATTGATGAGTCTCTAATTTGTAAACTTAAGTATAATGTTGGGCGAATTCTCTATAATCAAGCCAGTGGATCGTCGGTGGAATAGATGAAAGTGGAAATGTATTCATGGAGTAAACCACTGTTAGAAATGAGCCAACATTTACCGACATAATACATAGGTGGGTTGAGCGAGGTTCCATCATTTGGACTGATTGTTGGAAAGGTTACCGGCGGCTAAATCATAATGGATTCCTTCACATGGTTGTAAACCATAGTGAGAATTTTGTAAGTACAGATGGTGTTCATACCAACAGAATTGAAGCTACTTGGGGAGCTTGCAAAAGGAAGAATCGTCATATTGAGAACAAAAAACCCAACCTTATTCCAGGATATGTCGCCGAATATATTTTCAAAAAAAAATTCAATAAAAATACCTTTGAAGAAACTATAAATGCAATTAATTTTATATATAAGTTTTAATGTTTATTTCTATTTAATACCGATTTTGTTCTCTTTAATCTTTTGTATAAACAAAAAGGTTAATCCGGATTAAATTTTATCTAAAAGAAAACTTCAAAAAAAGGCTTTAGTGACGAGTTAAAAAACACAAAATTTCATATTTTTTTCTAAATGCGTTAATTTACTGACATTTGTTCCTGTGTTATTATATGGAAGAATATAATAAAATATTAAAAAAAGCCTCATCATTTCCATAGATCGACCTAAATAATTTTTTCCAATATTTTGAAAAGAATTTGATGAAATCTGCAAAATCTTTGATTTAGTGTCGGAATGCACACAAAAGAGTCATTAATGGAATACGATTACCTTCTAACAATGCAGAAGTATTCAATAGGCACTTCAATAAAAGATTTGACCAATAACATCCAAAACTGACAATATTTCTTGAAACATTAAAAGTTGTACAAAGCAACATAGAAAACGAAATTGAATATTCTATGTCAAATCCTTTTAAAATTAACAATATTTGGCATGAAAAAAAGTTGGCTGTATTGAAAAAAATATGTGGGGATTTTTAGTTTATAGAAAATCATATTATATACCTTGAAATTGTTGCAAAAACATATCCCTGGAAATATGATTAGTTTTGTCGTGTATTTATTTCACTTTTCGTTACTTAAGCTTTAGCAAAAAGGCGCGTGCGTAATTCCAGTTTTCGCATTACGAGAACATCACCGTCAAATATTCCCGCGTTGCATAATGTTTATATATGCAGGGAGATGACGTGCTTTATAAGCATTAAAACAGCTAATAATTCAAGATTCCCAGTGTTTATATTTTTGACTTATTTAAAGGAAATATATCGTCATAAAATTTTTATTTTTTTAATAATAAAGATTTTTCAAAATGAAAACACTAGTAATTTATATAGACATCTGGGTTCCACAAAAAACATCGATTTATAAATTAGCATAATTTAGTCTTATAAATACAATATTATATCTTGAGTGTAAAAATACTTCTTTTAGAGTTTTGTTATAAACCTAGTTATAATGAAACATACTTTTTGAAAATATCAGAAGGTGATTTGTTTCTATTGGTTAATATTAATCAGATAACGTAAGGAATATT
>NW_027254974.1:0-103699 GCF_042242105.1 Pempheris klunzingeri
TGAGTATCTCTCACCATTCTAAGCCTATTTTAGACACAGGAGGTGAAATGTTGTTATCATGGACTGATAGACTTACGTTTCTGCCCAGAAAACACTCAGAATAGTTCAAGATGATGAATTACAGTAGTTGGATGAAGTTTCTTAAGATAATTTGTCTGTATTCAACAGTGCTCCATTTTGGCTTTCTCTCACCATTCTAAGCCTATTTTAGACACAGGAGGTGAAATGTGTTATCATGGACTGATAGACTTACGTTTCTGCCCAGAAAACACTCAGAATAGTTTCAAGATGATGAATTACAGTAGTTGGATGAAGTTTCTTAAGATAATTTGTCTGTATTCAACAGTGTCCATTTTGGCTTTCTCTCACCATTCTAAGCCTATTTTAGACACAGGAGGTGAATTGTCTTTCCAGGGGCTGGCAAACCTGAACGTTCTGCCCAGGAAACACTCAGAATAGTTCAAGATGATGAATTACAGTAGTTGGATGAAGTTTCTTAAGATAATTTGTCTGTATTCAACAGTGTCCATTTTGGCTTTCTCTCACCATTCTAAGCCTATTTTAGACACAGGAGGTGAAATGTGTTATCATGGACTGATAGACTTACGTTTCTGCCCAGAAAACACTCAGAATAGTTCAAGATGATGAATTACAGTAGTTGGATGAAGTTTCTTAAGATAATTTGTCTGTATTCAACAGTGTCCATTTTGGCTTTCTCTCACCATTCTAAGCCTATTTTAGACACAGGAGGTGAATTGTCTTTCCAGGGGCTGGCAAACCTGAACTTCTGCCCAGGAAACACTCAGAATAGTTCAAGATGATGAATTACAGTAGTTGGATGAAGTTTCTTAAGATAATTTGTCTGTATTCAACAGTGTCCATTTTGGCTTTCTCTCACCATTCTAAGCCTATTTTAGACACAGGAGGTGAATTGTCTTTCCAGGGGCTGGCAAACCTGAACTTCTGCCCAGGAAACACTCAGAATAGTTCAAGATGATGAATTACAGTAGTTGGATGAAGTTTCTTAAGATAATTTGTCTGTATTCAACAGTGTCCATTTTGGCTTTCTCTCACCATTCTAAGCCTATTTTAGACACAGGAGGTGAATTGTCTTTCCAGGGGCTGGCAAACCTGAACTTCTGCCCAGGAAACACTCAGAATAGTTCAAGATGATGAATTACAGTAGTTGGATGAAGTTTCTTAAGATAATTTGTCTGTATTCAACAGTGTCCATTTTGGCTTTCTCTCACCATTCTAAGCCTATTTTAGACACAGGAGGTGAATTGTCTTTCCAGGGGCTGGCAAACCTGAACTTCTGCCCAGGAAACACTCAGAATAGTTCAAGATGATGAATTACAGTAGTTGGATGAAGTTTCTTAAGATAATTTGTCTGTATTCAACAGTGTCCATTTTGGCTTTCTCTCACCATTCTAAGCCTATTTTAGACACAGGAGGTGAATTGTCTTTCCAGGGGCTGGCAAACCTGAACTTCTGCCCAGGAAACACTCAGAATAGTTCAAGATGATGAATTACAGTAGTTGGATGAAGTTTCTTAAGATAATTTGTCTGTATTCAACAGTGTCCATTTTGGCTTTCTCTCACCATTCTAAGCCTATTTTAGACACAGGAGGTGAAATGTGTTATCATGGGACTGATAGACTTACGTTTCTGCCCAGAAAACACTCAGAATAGTTCAAGATGATGAATTACAGTAGTTGGATGAAGTTTCTTAAGATAATTTGTCTGTATTCAACAGTGTCCATTTTGGCTTTCTCTCACCATTCTAAGCCTATTTTAGACACAGGAGGTGAAATGTGTTATCATGGACTGATAGACTTACGTTTCTGCCCAGAAAACACTCAGAATAGTTCAAGATGATGAATTACAGTAGTTGGATGAAGTTTCTTAAGATAATTTGTCTGTATTCAACAGTGTCCATTTTGGCTTTCTCTCACCATTCTAAGCCTATTTTAGACACAGGAGGTGAATTGTCTTTCCAGGGGCTGGCAAACCTGAACTTCTGCCCAGGAAACACTCAGAATAGTTCAAGATGATGAATTACAGTAGTTGGATGAAGTTTCTTAAGATAATTTGTCTGTATTCAACAGTGTCCATTTTGGCTTTCTCTCACCATTCTAAGCCTATTTTAGACACAGGAGGTGAAATGTGTTATCATGGACTGATAGACTTACGTTTCTGCCCAGAAAACACTCAGAATAGTTCAAGATGATGAATTACAGTAGTTGGATGAAGTTTCTTAAGATAATTTGTCTGTATTCAACAGTGTCCATTTTGGCTTTCTCTCACCATTCTAAGCCTATTTTAGACACAGGAGGTGAATTGTCTTTCCAGGGGCTGGCAAACCTGAACTTCTGCCCAGGAAACACTCAGAATAGTTCAAGATGATGAATTACAGTAGTTGGATGAAGTTTCTTAAGATAATTTGTCTGTATTCAACAGTGTCCATTTTGGCTTTCTCTCACCATTCTAAGCCTATTTTAGACACAGGAGGTGAAATGTGTTATCATGGACTGATAGACTTACGTTTCTGCCCAGAAAACACTCAGAATAGTTCAAGATGATGAATTACAGTAGTTGGATGAAGTTTCTTAAGATAATTTGTCTGTATTCAACAGTGTCCATTTTGGCTTTCTCTCACCATTCTAAGCCTATTTTAGACACAGGAGGTGAATTGTCTTTCCAGGGGCTGGCAAACCTGAACTTCTGCCCAGGAAACACTCAGAATAGTTCAAGATGATGAATTACAGTAGTTGGATGAAGTTTCTTAAGATAATTTGTCTGTATTCAACAGTGTCCATTTTGGCTTTCTCTCACCATTCTAAGCCTATTTTAGACACAGGAGGTGAATTGTCTTTCCAGGGGCTGGCAAACCTGAACTTCTGCCCAGGAAACACTCAGAATAGTTCAAGATGATGAATTACAGTAGTTGGATGAAGTTTCTTAAGATAATTTGTCTGTATTCAACAGTGTCCATTTTGGCTTTCTCTCACCATTCTAAGCCTATTTTAGACACAGGAGGTGAAATGTGTTATCATGGACTGATAGACTTACGTTTCTGCCCAGAAAACACTCAGAATAGTTCAAGATGATGAATTACAGTAGTTGGATGAAGTTTCTTAAGATAATTTGTCTGTATTCAACAGTGTCCATTTTGGCTTTCTCTCACCATTCTAAGCCTATTTTAGACACAGGAGGTGAATTGTCTTTCCAGGGGCTGGCAAACCTGAACTTCTGCCCAGGAAACACTCAGAATAGTTCAAGATGATGAATTACAGTAGTTGGATGAAGTTTCTTAAGATAATTTGTCTGTATTCAACAGTGTCCATTTTGGCTTTCTCTCACCATTCTAAGCCTATTTTAGACACAGGAGGTGAATTGTCTTTCCAGGGGCTGGCAAACCTGAACTTCTGCCCAGAAAACACTCAGAATAGTTCAAGATGATGAATTACAGTAGTTGGATGAAGTTTCTTAAGATAATTTGTCTGTATTCAACAGTGTCCATTTTGGCTTTCTCTCACCATTCTAAGCCTATTTTAGACACAGGAGGTGAAATGTGTTATCATGGACTGATAGACTTACGTTTCTGCCCAGAAAACACTCAGAATAGTTCAAGATGATGAATTACAGTAGTTGGATGAAGTTTCTTAAGATAATTTGTCTGTATTCAACAGTGTCCATTTTGGCTTTCTCTCACCATTCTAAGCCTATTTTAGACACAGGAGGTGAATTGTCTTTCCAGGGGCTGGCAAACCTGAACTTCTGTACAGGAAACACTCAGAATAGTTCAAGATGATGAATTACAGTAGTTGGATGAAGTTTCTTAAGATAATTTGTCTGTATTCAACAGTGTCCATTTTGGCTTTCTCTCACCATTCTAAGCCTATTTTAGACACAGGAGGTGAATTGTCTTTCCAGGGGCTGGCAAACCTGAACTTCTGCCCAGAAAACACTCAGAATAGTTCAAGATGATGAATTACAGTAGTTGGATGAAGTTTCTTAAGATAATTTGTCTGTATTCAACAGTGTCCATTTTGGCTTTCTCTCACCATTCTAAGCCTATTTTAGACACAGGAGGTGAATTGTCTTTCCAGGGGCTGGCAAACCTGAACTTCTGCCCAGGAAACACTCAGAATAGTTCAAGATGATGAATTACAGTAGTTGGATGAAGTTTCTTAAGATAATTTGTCTGTATTCAACAGTGTCCATTTTGGCTTTCTCTCACCATTCTAAGCCTATTTTAGACACAGGAGGTGAATTGTCTTTCCAGGGGCTGGCAAACCTGAACTTCTGCCCAGGAAACACTCAGAATAGTTCAAGATGATGAATTACAGTAGTTGGATGAAGTTTCTTAAGATAATTTGTCTGTATTCAACAGTGTCCATTTTGGCTTTCTCTCACCATTCTAAGCCTATTTTAGACACAGGAGGTGAAATGTGTTATCATGGACTGATAGACTTACGTTTCTGCCCAGAAAACACTCAGAATAGTTCAAGATGATGAATTACAGTAGTTGGATGAAGTTTCTTAAGATAATTTGTCTGTATTCAACAGTGTCCATTTTGGCTTTCTCTCACCATTCTAAGCCTATTATAGACACAGGAGGTGAATTGTCTTTCCAGGGGCTGGCAAACCTGAACTTCTGCCCAGGAAACACTCAGAATAGTTCAAGATGATGAATTACAGTAGTTGGATGAAGTTTCTTAAGATAATTTGTCTGTATTCAACAGTGTCCATTTTGGCTTTCTCTCACCATTCTAAGCCTATTTTAGACACAGGAGGTGAATTGTCTTTCCAGGGGCTGGCAAACCTGAACTTCTGCCCAGGAAACACTCAGAATAGTTCAAGATGATGAATTACAGTAGTTGGATGAAGTTTCTTAAGATAATTTGTCTGTATTCAACAGTGTCCATTTTGGCTTTCTCTCACCATTCTAAGCCTATTTTAGACACAGGAGGTGAAATGTGTTATCATGGACTGATAGACTTACGTTTCTGCCCAGAAAACACTCAGAATAGTTCAAGATGATGAATTACAGTAGTTGGATGAAGTTTCTTAAGATAATTTGTCTGTATTCAACAGTGTCCATTTTGGCTTTCTCTCACCATTCTAAGCCTATTTTAGACACAGGAGGTGAATTGTCTTTCCAGGGGCTGGCAAACCTGAACTTCTGCCCAGGAAACACTCAGAATAGTTCAAGATGATGAATTACAGTAGTTGGATGAAGTTTCTTAAGATAATTTGTCTGTATTCAACAGTGTCCATTTTGGCTTTCTCTCACCATTCTAAGCCTATTTTAGACACAGGAGGTGAATTGTCTTTCCAGGGGCTGGCAAACCTGAACTTCTGCCCAGGAAACACTCAGAATAGTTCAAGATGATGAATTACAGTAGTTGGATGAAGTTTCTTAAGATAATTTGTCTGTATTCAACAGTGTCCATTTTGGCTTTCTCTCACCATTCTAAGCCTATTTTAGACACAGGAGGTGAAATGTGTTATCATGGACTGATAGACTTACGTTTCTGCCCAGAAAACACTCAGAATAGTTCAAGATGATGAATTACAGTAGTTGGATGAAGTTTCTTAAGATAATTTGTCTATATTCAACAGTGTCCATTTTGGCTTTCTCTCACCATTCTAAGCCTATTTTAGACACAGGAGGTGAATTGTCTTTCCAGGGGCTGGCAAACCTGAACTTCTGCCCAGGAAACACTCAGAATAGTTCAAGATGATGAATTACAGTAGTTGGATGAAGTTTCTTAAGATAATTTGTCTGTATTCAACAGTGTCCATTTTGGCTTTCTCTCACCATTCTAAGCCTATTTTAGACACAGGAGGTGAATTGTCTTTCCAGGGGCTGGCAAACCTGAACTTCTGCCCAGGAAACACTCAGAATAGTTCAAGATGATGAATTACAGTAGTTGGATGAAGTTTCTTAAGATAATTTGTCTGTATTCAACAGTGTCCATTTTGGCTTTCTCTCACCATTCTAAGCCTATTTTAGACACAGGAGGTGAAATGTGTTATCATGGACTGATAGACTTACGTTTCTGCCCAGAAAACACTCAGAATAGTTCAAGATGATGAATTACAGTAGTTGGATGAAGTTTCTTAAGATAATTTGTCTGTATTCAACAGTGTCCATTTTGGCTTTCTCTCACCATTCTAAGCCTATTTTAGACACAGGAGGTGAATTGTCTTTCCAGGGGCTGGCAAACCTGAACTTCTGCCCAGGAAACACTCAGAATAGTTCAAGATGATGAATTACAGTAGTTGGATGAAGTTTCTTAAGATAATTTGTCTGTATTCAACAGTGTCCATTTTGGCTTTCTCTCACCATTCTAAGCCTATTTTAGACACAGGAGGTGAATTGTCTTTCCAGGGGCTGGCAAACCTGAACTTCTGCCCAGGAAACACTCAGAATAGTTCAAGATGATGAATTACAGTAGTTGGATGAAGTTTCTTAAGATAATTTGTCTGTATTCAACAGTGTCCATTTTGGCTTTCTCTCACCATTCTAAGCCTATTTTAGACACAGGAGGTGAATTGTCTTTCCAGGGGCTGGCAAACCTGAACTTCTGCCCAGGAAACACTCAGAATAGTTCAAGATGATGAATTACAGTAGTTGGATGAAGTTTCTTAAGATAATTTGTCTGTATTCAACAGTGTCCATTTTGGCTTTCTCTCACCATTCTAAGCCTATTTTAGACACAGGAGGTGAATTGTCTTTCCAGGGGCTGGCAAACCTGAACTTCTGCCCAGGAAACACTCAGAATAGTTCAAGATGATGAATTACAGTAGTTGGATGAAGTTTCTTAAGATAATTTGTCTGTATTCAACAGTGTCCATTTTGGCTTTCTCTCACCATTCTAAGCCTATTTTAGACACAGGAGGTGAATTGTCTTTCCAGGGGCTGGCAAACCTGAACTTCTGCCCAGGAAACACTCAGAATAGTTCAAGATGATGAATTACAGTAGTTGGATGAAGTTTCTTAAGATAATTTGTCTGTATTCAACAGTGTCCATTTTGGCTTTCTCTCACCATTCTAAGCCTATTTTAGACACAGGAGGTGAATTGTCTTTCCAGGGGCTGGCAAACCTGAACTTCTGCCCAGGAAACACTCAGAATAGTTCAAGATGATGAATTACAGTAGTTGGATGAAGTTTCTTAAGATAATTTGTCTGTATTCAACAGTGTCCATTTTGGCTTTCTCTCACCATTCTAAGCCTATTTTAGACACAGGAGGTGAATTGTCTTTCCAGGGGCTGGCAAACCTGAACTTCTGCCCAGGAAACACTCAGAATAGTTCAAGATGATGAATTACAGTAGTTGGATGAAGTTTCTTAAGATAATTTGTCTGTATTCAACAGTGTCCATTTTGGCTTTCTCTCACCATTCTAAGCCTATTTTAGACACAGGAGGTGAATTGTCTTTCCAGGGGCTGGCAAACCTGAACTTCTGCCCAGGAAACACTCAGAATAGTTCAAGATGATGAATTACAGTAGTTGGATGAAGTTTCTTAAGATAATTTGTCTGTATTCAACAGTGTCCATTTTGGCTTTCTCTCACCATTCTAAGCCTATTTTAGACACAGGAGGTGAATTGTCTTTCCAGGGGCTGGCAAACCTGAACTTCTGCCCAGGAAACACTCAGAATAGTTCAAGATGATGAATTACAGTAGTTGGATGAAGTTTCTTAAGATAATTTGTCTGTATTCAACAGTGTCCATTTTGGCTTTCTCTCACCATTCTAAGCCTATTTTAGACACAGGAGGTGAATTGTCTTTCCAGGGGCTGGCAAACCTGAACTTCTGCCCAGGAAACACTCAGAATAGTTCAAGATGATGAATTACAGTAGTTGGATGAAGTTTCTTAAGATAATTTGTCTGTATTCAACAGTGTCCATTTTGGCTTTCTCTCACCATTCTAAGCCTATTTTAGACACAGGAGGTGAATTGTCTTTCCAGGGGCTGGCAAACCTGAACTTCTGCCCAGGAAACACTCAGAATAGTTCAAGATGATGAATTACAGTAGTTGGATGAAGTTTCTTAAGATAATTTGTCTGTATTCAACAGTGTCCATTTTGGCTTTCTCTCACCATTCTAAGCCTATTTTAGACACAGGAGGTGAATTGTCTTTCCAGGGGCTGGCAAACCTGAACTTCTGCCCAGGAAACACTCAGAATAGTTCAAGATGATGAATTACAGTAGTTGGATGAAGTTTCTTAAGATAATTTGTCTGTATTCAACAGTGTCCATTTTGGCTTTCTCTCACCATTCTAAGCCTATTTTAGACACAGGAGGTGAATTGTCTTTCCAGGGGCTGGCAAACCTGAACTTCTGCCCAGGAAACACTCAGAATAGTTCAAGATGATGAATTACAGTAGTTGGATGAAGTTTCTTAAGATAATTTGTCTGTATTCAACAGTGTCCATTTTGGCTTTCTCTCACCATTCTAAGCCTATTTTAGACACAGGAGGTGAATTGTCTTTCCAGGGGCTGGCAAACCTGAACTTCTGCCCAGGAAACACTCAGAATAGTTCAAGATGATGAATTACAGTAGTTGGATGAAGTTTCTTAAGATAATTTGTCTGTATTCAACAGTGTCCATTTTGGCTTTCTCTCACCATTCTAAGCCTATTTTAGACACAGGAGGTGAATTGTCTTTCCAGGGGCTGGCAAACCTGAACTTCTGCCCAGGAAACACTCAGAATAGTTCAAGATGATGAATTACAGTAGTTGGATGAAGTTTCTTAAGATAATTTGTCTGTATTCAACAGTGTCCATTTTGGCTTTCTCTCACCATTCTAAGCCTATTTTAGACACAGGAGGTGAATTGTCTTTCCAGGGGCTGGCAAACCTGAACTTCTGCCCAGGAAACACTCAGAATAGTTCAAGATGATGAATTACAGTAGTTGGATGAAGTTTCTTAAGATAATTTGTCTGTATTCAACAGTGTCCATTTTGGCTTTCTCTCACCATTCTAAGCCTATTTTAGACACAGGAGGTGAATTGTCTTTCCAGGGGCTGGCAAACCTGAACTTCTGCCCAGGAAACACTCAGAATAGTTCAAGATGATGAATTACAGTAGTTGGATGAAGTTTCTTAAGATAATTTGTCTGTATTCAACAGTGTCCATTTTGGCTTTCTCTCACCATTCTAAGCCTATTTTAGACACAGGAGGTGAATTGTCTTTCCAGGGGCTGGCAAACCTGAACTTCTGCCCAGGAAACACTCAGAATAGTTCAAGATGATGAATTACAGTAGTTGGATGAAGTTTCTTAAGATAATTTGTCTGTATTCAACAGTGTCCATTTTGGCTTTCTCTCACCATTCTAAGCCTATTTTAGACACAGGAGGTGAAATGTGTTATCATGGACTGATAGACTTACGTTTCTGCCCAGAAAACACTCAGAATAGTTCAAGATGATGAATTACAGTAGTTGGATGAAGTTTCTTAAGATAATTTGTCTGTATTCAACAGTGTCCATTTTGGCTTTCTCTCACCATTCTAAGCCTATTTTAGACACAGGAGGTGAATTGTCTTTCCAGGGGCTGGCAAACCTGAACTTCTGCCCAGGAAACACTCAGAATAGTTCAAGATGATGAATTACAGTAGTTGGATGAAGTTTCTTAAGATAATTTGTCTGTATTCAACAGTGTCCATTTTGGCTTTCTCTCACCATTCTAAGCCTATTTTAGACACAGGAGGTGAATTGTCTTTCCAGGGGCTGGCAAACCTGAACTTCTGCCCAGGAAACACTCAGAATAGTTCAAGATGATGAATTACAGTAGTTGGATGAAGTTTCTTAAGATAATTTGTCTGTATTCAACAGTGTCCATTTTGGCTTTCTCTCACCATTCTAAGCCTATTTTAGACACAGGAGGTGAAATGTGTTATCATGGACTGATAGACTTACGTTTCTGCCCAGAAAACACTCAGAATAGTTCAAGATGATGAATTACAGTAGTTGGATGAAGTTTCTTAAGATAATTTGTCTGTATTCAACAGTGTCCATTTTGGCTTTCTCTCACCATTCTAAGCCTATTTTAGACACAGGAGGTGAATTGTCTTTCCAGGGGCTGGCAAACCTGAACTTCTGCCCAGGAAACACTCAGAATAGTTCAAGATGATGAATTACAGTAGTTGGATGAAGTTTCTTAAGATAATTTGTCTGTATTCAACAGTGTCCATTTTGGCTTTCTCTCACCATTCTAAGCCTATTTTAGACACAGGAGGTGAATTGTCTTTCCAGGGGCTGGCAAACCTGAACTTCTGCCCAGGAAACACTCAGAATAGTTCAAGATGATGAATTACAGTAGTTGGATGAAGTTTCTTAAGATAATTTGTCTGTATTCAACAGTGTCCATTTTGGCTTTCTCTCACCATTCTAAGCCTATTTTAGACACAGGAGGTGAAATGTGTTATCATGGACTGATAGACTTACGTTTCTGCCCAGAAAACACTCAGAATAGTTCAAGATGATGAATTACAGTAGTTGGATGAAGTTTCTTAAGATAATTTGTCTGTATTCAACAGTGTCCATTTTGGCTTTCTCTCACCATTCTAAGCCTATTTTAGACACAGGAGGTGAATTGTCTTTCCAGGGGCTGGCAAACCTGAACTTCTGCCCAGGAAACACTCAGAATAGTTCAAGATGATGAATTACAGTAGTTGGATGAAGTTTCTTAAGATAATTTGTCTGTATTCAACAGTGTCCATTTTGGCTTTCTCTCACCATTCTAAGCCTATTTTAGACACAGGAGGTGAAATGTGTTATCATGGACTGATAGACTTACGTTTCTGCCCAGAAAACACTCAGAATAGTTCAAGATGATGAATTACAGTAGTTGGATGAAGTTTCTTAAGATAATTTGTCTGTATTCAACAGTGTCCATTTTGGCTTTCTCTCACCATTCTAAGCCTATTTTAGACACAGGAGGTGAATTGTCTTTCCAGGGGCTGGCAAACCTGAACTTCTGCCCAGGAAACACTCAGAATAGTTCAAGATGATGAATTACAGTAGTTGGATGAAGTTTCTTAAGATAATTTGTCTGTATTCAACAGTGTCCATTTTGGCTTTCTCTCACCATTCTAAGCCTATTTTAGACACAGGAGGTGAATTGTCTTTCCAGCGGCTGGCAAACCTGAACTTCTGTACAGGAGACACTCAGAATAGTTCAAGATGATGAATTACAGTAGTTGGGTGAAGTTTCTTAAGACACGATGATTAGTTGATTTAAATTAGGTTTTCACAACAAACAAACTGTTTATAACAAGTGTCCATTTTAGCTTTCTCTCCTCAAACTAAGCACGTTTCTGACATTGGAGCTAGAATAAGCACTCACAGGCTGACAGCTGTATGTTTCAATATGGAAAGCCTTGAGAACTACTAAACATGATGTTTAGTTGTTTTAAATGAAGTTTGTATACTGTTTATAAACAAGTGTCCATTTTAGCTTTCTCTCCTCAAACTAAGCACGTTTCTGACATTGGAGCTAGAATAAGCACTCACAGGCTGACAGCTGTATGTTTCAATATGGAAAGCCTTGAGAACTACTAAACATGATGTTTAGTTGTTTTAAATGAAGTTTTCACAACTAAAAAACTGTTCATAAACAAGTGTCCATTTTAGCTTTCTCTCCTCAAACTAAGCACGTTTCTGACATTGGAGCTAGAATAAGCACTCACAGGCTGACAGCTGTATGTTTCAATATGGAAAGCCTTGAGAACTACTAAACATGATGTTTAGTTGTTTTAAATGAAGTTTTCACAACTAAAAAACTGTTTATAAACAAGTGTCCATTTTAGCTTTCTCTCCTCAAACTAAGCACGTTTCTGACATTGGAGCTAGAATAAGCACTCACAGGCTGACAGCTGTATGTTTCAATATGGAAAGCCTTGAGAACTACTAAACATGATGTTTAGTTGTTTTAAATGAAGTTTGTATAACAAACAAACTGTTTATAAACAAGTGTCCATTTTAGCTTTCTCTCCTCAAACTAAGCACGTTTCTGACATTGGAGCTAGAATAAGCACTCACAGGCTGACAGCTGTATGTTTCAATATGGAAAGCCTTGACAACTACTAAACATGATGTTTAGTTGTTTTAAATGAAGTTTCTATACTGTTTATATACAAGTGTCCATTTTAGCTTTCTCTCCTCAAACTAAGCACGTTTCTGACATTGGAGCTAGAATAAGCACTCACAGGCTGACAGCTGTATGTTTCAATATGGAAAGCCTTGACAACTACTAAACATGATGTTTAGTTGTTTTAAATGAAGTTTGTATGACAAACAAACTGTTTATAAACAAGTGTCCATTTTAGCTTTCACTCCTCAAACTAAGCACGTTTCTGACATTGGAGCTAGAATAAGCACTCACAGGCTGACAGCTGTATGTTTCAATATGGAAAGCCTTGACAACTACTAAACATGATGTTTAGTTGTTTTAAATGAAGTTTTCACAACTAAAAAACTGTTTATAAACAAGTGTCCATTTTAGCTTTCTCTCCTCAAACTAAGCACGTTTCTGACATTGGAGCTAGAATAAGCACTCACAGGCTGACAGCTGTATGTTTCAATATGGAAAGCCTTGACAACTACTAAACATGATGTTTAGTTGTTTTAAATGAAGTTTCTATACTGTTTATATACAAGTGTCCATTTTAGCTTTCACTCCTCAAACTAAGCACGTTTCTGACATTGGAGCTAGAATAAGCACTCACAGGCTGACAGCTGTATGTTTCAATATGGAAAGCCTTGAGAACTACTAAACATGATGTTTAGTTGTTTTAAATGAAGTTTTCACAACTAAAAAACTGTTCATAAACAAGTGTCCATTTTAGCTTTCTCTCCTCAAACTAAGCACGTTTCTGACATTGGAGCTAGAATAAGCACTCACAGGCTGACAGCTGTATGTTTCAATATGGAAAGCCTTGAGAACTACTAAACATGATGTTTAGTTGTTTTAAATGAAGTTTTCACAACTAAAAAACTGTTTATAAACAAGTGTCCATTTTAGCTTTCTCTCCTCAAACTAAGCACGTTTCTGACATTGGAGCTAGAATAAGCACTCACAGGCTGACAGCTGTATGTTTCAATATGGAAAGCCTTGACAACTACTAAACATGATGTTTAGTTGTTTTAAATGAAGTTTGTATAACAAACAAACTGTTTATAAACAAGTGTCCATTTTAGCTTTCTCTCCTCAAACTAAGCACGTTTCTGACATTGGAGCTAGAATAAGCACTCACAGGCTGACAGCTGTATGTTTCAATATGGAAAGCCTTGACAACTACTAAACATGATGTTTAGTTGTTTTAAATGAAGTTTCTATACTGTTTATATACAAGTGTCCATTTTAGCTTTCTCTCCTCAAACTAAGCACGTTTCTGACATTGGAGCTAGAATAAGCACTCACAGGCTGACAGCTGTATGTTTCAATATGGAAAGCCTTGACAACTACTAAACATGATGTTTAGTTGTTTTAAATGAAGTTTGTATGACAAACAAACTGTTTATATACAAGTGTCCATTTTAGCTTTCTCTCCTCAAACTAAGCACGTTTCTGACATTGGAGCTAGAATAAGCACTCACAGGCTGACAGCTGTATGTTTCAATATGGAAAGCCTTGAGAACTACTAAACATGATGTTTAGTTGTTTTAAATGAAGTTTTCACAACTAAAAAACTGTTTATAAACAAGTGTCCATTTTAGCTTTCTCTCCTCAAACTAAGCACGTTTCTGACATTGGAGCTAGAATAAGCACTCACAGGCTGACAGCTGTATGTTTCAATATGGAAAGCCTTGAGAACTACTAAACATGATGTTTAGTTGTTTTAAATGAAGTTTGTATAACAAACAAACTGTTTATAAACAAGTGTCCATTTTAGCTTTCTCTCCTCAAACTAAGCACGTTTCTGACATTGGAGCTAGAATAAGCACTCACAGGCTGACAGCTGTATGTTTCAATATGGAAAGCCTTGACAACTACTAAACATGATGTTTAGTTGTTTTAAATGAAGTTTCTATACTGTTTATATACAAGTGTCCATTTTAGCTTTCTCTCCTCAAACTAAGCACGTTTCTGACATTGGAGCTAGAATAAGCACTCACAGGCTGACAGCTGTATGTTTCAATATGGAAAGCCTTGACAACTACTAAACATGATGTTTAGTTGTTTTAAATGAAGTTTGTATGACAAACAAACTGTTTATATACAAGTGTCCATTTTAGCTTTCTCTCCTCAAACTAAGCACGTTTCTGACATTGGAGCTAGAATAAGCACTCACAGGCTGACAGCTGTATGTTTCAATATGGAAAGCCTTGAGAACTACTAAACATGATGTTTAGTTGTTTTAAATGAAGTTTTCACAACTAAAAAACTGTTTATAAACAAGTGTCCATTTTAGCTTTCTCTCCTCAAACTAAGCACGTTTCTGACATTGGAGCTAGAATAAGCACTCACAGGCTGACAGCTGTATGTTTCAATATGGAAAGCCTTGAGAACTACTAAACATGATGTTTAGTTGTTTTAAATGAAGTTTCTATACTGTTTATATACAAGTGTCCATTTTAGCTTTCTCTCCTCAAACTAAGCACGTTTCTGACATTGGAGCTAGAATAAGCACTCACAGGCTGACAGCTGTATGTTTCAATATGGAAAGCCTTGACAACTACTAAACATGATGTTTAGTTGTTTTAAATGAAGTTTTCACAACTAAAAAACTGTTTATAAACAAGTGTCCATTTTAGCTTTCTCTCCTCAAACTAAGCACGTTTCTGACATTGGAGCTAGAATAAGCACTCACAGGCTGACAGCTGTATGTTTCAATATGGAAAGCCTTGACAACTACTAAACATGATGTTTAGTTGTTTTAAATGAAGTTTTCACAACTAAAAAACTGTTTATATACAAGTGTCCATTTTAGCTTTCTCTCCTCAAACTAAGCACGTTTCTGACATTGGAGCTAGAATAAGCACTCACAGGCTGACAGCTGTATGTTTCAATATGGAAAGCCTTGACAACTACTAAACATGATGTTTAGTTGTTTTAAATGAAGTTTTCACAACTAAAAAACTGTTTATAAACAAGTGTCCATTTTAGCTTTCTCTCCTCAAACTAAGCACGTTTCTGACATTGGAGCTAGAATAAGCACTCACAGGCTGACAGCTGTATGTTTCAATATGGAAAGCCTTGACAACTACTAAACATGATGTTTAGTTGTTTTAAATGAAGTTTTCACAACTAAAAAACTGTTTATATACAAGTGTCCATTTTAGCTTTCTCTCCTCAAACTAAGCACGTTTCTGACATTGGAGCTAGAATAAGCACTCACAGGCTGACAGCTGTATGTTTCAATATGGAAAGCCTTGACAACTACTAAACATGATGTTTAGTTGTTTTAAATGAAGTTTCTATACTGTTTATATACAAGTGTCCATTTTAGCTTTCTCTCCTCAAACTAAGCACGTTTCTGACATTGGAGCTAGAATAAGCACTCACAGGCTGACAGCTGTATGTTTCAATATGGAAAGCCTTGAGAACTACTAAACATGATGTTTAGTTGTTTTAAATGAAGTTTTCACAACTAAAAAACTGTTTATAAACAAGTGTCCATTTTAGCTTTCTCTCCTCAAACTAAGCACGTTTCTGACATTGGAGCTAGAATAAGCACTCACAGGCTGACAGCTGTATGTTTCAATATGGAAAGCCTTGAGAACTACTAAACATGATGTTTAGTTGTTTTAAATGAAGTTTGTATGACAAACAATCTGTTTATATACAAGTGTCCATTTTAGCTTTCTCTCCTCAAACTAAGCACGTTTCTGACATTGGAGCTAGAATAAGCACTCACAGGCTGACAGCTGTATGTTTCAATATGGAAAGCCTTGAGAACTACTAAACATGATGTTTAGTTGTTTTAAATGAAGTTTTCACAACTAAAAAACTGTTTATAAACAAGTGTCCATTTTAGCTTTCTCTCCTCAAACTAAGCACGTTTCTGACATTGGAGCTAGAATAAGCACTCACAGGCTGACAGCTGTATGTTTCAATATGGAAAGCCTTGACAACTACTAAACATGATGTTTAGTTGTTTTAAATGAAGTTTCTATACTGTTTATATACAAGTGTCCATTTTAGCTTTCTCTCCTCAAACTAAGCACGTTTCTGACATTGGAGCTAGAATAAGCACTCACAGGCTGACAGCTGTATGTTTCAATATGGAAAGCCTTGACAACTACTAAACATGATGTTTAGTTGTTTTAAATGAAGTTTTCACAACTAAAAAACTGTTTATAAACAAGTGTCCATTTTAGCTTTCTCTCCTCAAACTAAGCACGTTTCTGACATTGGAGCTAGAATAAGCACTCACAGGCTGACAGCTGTATGTTTCAATATGGAAAGCCTTGACAACTACTAAACATGATGTTTAGTTGTTTTAAATGAAGTTTTCACAACTAAAAAACTGTTTATATACAAGTGTCCATTTTAGCTTTCTCTCCTCAAACTAAGCACGTTTCTGACATTGGAGCTAGAATAAGCACTCACAGGCTGACAGCTGTATGTTTCAATATGGAAAGCCTTGACAACTACTAAACATGATGTTTAGTTGTTTTAAATGAAGTTTCTATACTGTTTATATACAAGTGTCCATTTTAGCTTTCTCTCCTCAAACTAAGCACGTTTCTGACATTGGAGCTAGAATAAGCACTCACAGGCTGACAGCTGTATGTTTCAATATGGAAAGCCTTGAGAACTACTAAACATGATGTTTAGTTGTTTTAAATGAAGTTTTCACAACTAAAAAACTGTTTATAAACAAGTGTCCATTTTAGCTTTCTCTCCTCAAACTAAGCACGTTTCTGACATTGGAGCTAGAATAAGCACTCACAGGCTGACAGCTGTATGTTTCAATATGGAAAGCCTTGAGAACTACTAAACATGATGTTTAGTTGTTTTAAATGAAGTTTGTATAACAAACAAACTGTTTATAAACAAGTGTCCATTTTAGCTTTCTCTCCTCAAACTAAGCACGTTTCTGACATTGGAGCTAGAATAAGCACTCACAGGCTGACAGCTGTATGTTTCAATATGGAAAGCCTTGACAACTACTAAACATGATGTTTAGTTGTTTTAAATGAAGTTTTCACAACTAAAAAACTGTTTATAAACAAGTGTCCATTTTAGCTTTCTCTCCTCAAACTAAGCACGTTTCTGACATTGGAGCTAGAATAAGCACTCACAGGCTGACAGCTGTATGTTTCAATATGGAAAGCCTTGAGAACTACTAAACATGATGTTTAGTTGTTTTAAATGAAGTTTGTATGACAAACAAACTGTTTATATACAAGTGTCCATTTTAGCTTTCTCTCCTCAAACTAAGCACGTTTCTGACATTGGAGCTAGAATAAGCACTCACAGGCTGACAGCTGTATGTTTCAATATGGAAAGCCTTGAGAACTACTAAACATGATGTTTAGTTGTTTTAAATGAAGTTTTCACAACTAAAAAACTGTTTATAAACAAGTGTCCATTTTAGCTTTCTCTCCTCAAACTAAGCACGTTTCTGACATTGGAGCTAGAATAAGCACTCACAGGCTGACAGCTGTATGTTTCAATATGGAAAGCCTTGACAACTACTAAACATGATGTTTAGTTGTTTTAAATGAAGTTTCTATACTGTTTATATACAAGTGTCCATTTTAGCTTTCTCTCCTCAAACTAAGCACGTTTCTGACATTGGAGCTAGAATAAGCACTCACAGGCTGACAGCTGTATGTTTCAATATGGAAAGCCTTGACAACTACTAAACATGATGTTTAGTTGTTTTAAATGAAGTTTTCACAACTAAAAAACTGTTTATAAACAAGTGTCCATTTTAGCTTTCTCTCCTCAAACTAAGCACGTTTCTGACATTGGAGCTAGAATAAGCACTCACAGGCTGACAGCTGTATGTTTCAATATGGAAAGCCTTGACAACTACTAAACATGATGTTTAGTTGTTTTAAATGAAGTTTGTATAACAAACAAACTGTTTATAAACAAGTGTCCATTTTAGCTTTCTCTCCTCAAACTAAGCACGTTTCTGACATTGGAGCTAGAATAAGCACTCACAGGCTGACAGCTGTATGTTTCAATATGGAAAGCCTTGACAACTACTAAACATGATGTTTAGTTGTTTTAAATGAAGTTTTCACAACTAAAAAACTGTTTATAAACAAGTGTCCATTTTAGCTTTCTCTCCTCAAACTAAGCACGTTTCTGACATTGGAGCTAGAATAAGCACTCACAGGCTGACAGCTGTATGTTTCAATATGGAAAGCCTTGAGAACTACTAAACATGATGTTTAGTTGTTTTAAATGAAGTTTGTATGACAAACAAACTGTTTATATACAAGTGTCCATTTTAGCTTTCTCTCCTCAAACTAAGCACGTTTCTGACATTGGAGCTAGAATAAGCACTCACAGGCTGACAGCTGTATGTTTCAATATGGAAAGCCTTGAGAACTACTAAACATGATGTTTAGTTGTTTTAAATGAAGTTTTCACAACTAAAAAACTGTTTATAAACAAGTGTCCATTTTAGCTTTCTCTCCTCAAACTAAGCACGTTTCTGACATTGGAGCTAGAATAAGCACTCACAGGCTGACAGCTGTATGTTTCAATATGGAAAGCCTTGAGAACTACTAAACATGATGTTTAGTTGTTTTAAATGAAGTTTCTATAACTGTTTATATACAAGTGTCCATTTTAGCTTTCTCTCCTCAAACTAAGCACGTTTCTGACATTGGAGCTAGAATAAGCACTCACAGGCTGACAGCTGTATGTTTCAATATGGAAAGCCTTGACAACTACTAAACATGATGTTTAGTTGTTTTAAATGAAGTTTTCACAACTAAAAAACTGTTTATAAACAAGTGTCCATTTTAGCTTTCTCTCCTCAAACTAAGCACGTTTCTGACATTGGAGCTAGAATAAGCACTCACAGGCTGACAGCTGTATGTTTCAATATGGAAAGCCTTGACAACTACTAAACATGATGTTTAGTTGTTTTAAATGAAGTTTCTATACTGTTTATAAACAAGTGTCCATTTTAGCTTTCTCTCCTCAAACTAAGCACGTTTCTGACATTGGAGCTAGAATAAGCACTCACAGGCTGACAGCTGTATGTTTCAATATGGAAAGCCTTGAGAACTACTAAACATGATGTTTAGTTGTTTTAAATGAAGTTTTCACAACTAAAAAACTGTTTATAAACAAGTGTCCATTTTAGCTTTCTCTCCTCAAACTAAGCACGTTTCTGACATTGGAGCTAGAATAAGCACTCACAGGCTGACAGCTGTATGTTTCAATATGGAAAGCCTTGAGAACTACTAAACATGATGTTTAGTTGTTTTAAATGAAGTTTGTATAACAAACAAACTGTTTATAAACAAGTGTCCATTTTAGCTTTCTCTCCTCAAACTAAGCACGTTTCTGACATTGGAGCTAGAATAAGCACTCACAGGCTGACAGCTGTATGTTTCAATATGGAAAGCCTTGAGAACTACTAAACATGATGTTTAGTTGTTTTAAATGAAGTTTGTATAACAAACAAACTGTTTATAAACAAGTGTCCATTTTAGCTTTCTCTCCTCAAACTAAGCACGTTTCTGACATTGGAGCTAGAATAAGCACTCACAGGCTGACAGCTGTATGTTTCAATATGGAAAGCCTTGACAACTACTAAACATGATGTTTAGTTGTTTTAAATGAAGTTTCTATACTGTTTATATACAAGTGTCCATTTTAGCTTTCTCTCCTCAAACTAAGCACGTTTCTGACATTGGAGCTAGAATAAGCACTCACAGGCTGACAGCTGTATGTTTCAATATGGAAAGCCTTGACAACTACTAAACATGATGTTTAGTTGTTTTAAATGAAGTTTCTATACTGTTTATATACAAGTGTCCATTTTAGCTTTCTCTCCTCAAACTAAGCACGTTTCTGACATTGGAGCTAGAATAAGCACTCACAGGCTGACAGCTGTATGTTTCAATATGGAAAGCCTTGAGAACTACTAAACATGATGTTTAGTTGTTTTAAATGAAGTTTTCACAACTAAAAAACTGTTTATAAACAAGTGTCCATTTTAGCTTTCTCTCCTCAAACTAAGCACGTTTCTGACATTGGAGCTAGAATAAGCACTCACAGGCTGACAGCTGTATGTTTCAATATGGAAAGCCTTGAGAACTACTAAACATGATGTTTAGTTGTTTTAAATGAAGTTTCTATACTGTTTATATACAAGTGTCCATTTTAGCTTTCTCTCCTCAAACTAAGCACGTTTCTGACATTGGAGCTAGAATAAGCACTCACAGGCTGACAGCTGTATGTTTCAATATGGAAAGCCTTGACAACTACTAAACATGATGTTTAGTTGTTTTAAATGAAGTTTCTATACTGTTTATAAACAAGTGTCCATTTTAGCTTTCTCTCCTCAAACTAAGCACGTTTCTGACATTGGAGCTAGAATAAGCACTCACAGGCTGACAGCTGTATGTTTCAATATGGAAAGCCTTGAGAACTACTAAACATGATGTTTAGTTGTTTTAAATGAAGTTTTCACAACTAAAAAACTGTTTATAAACAAGTGTCCATTTTAGCTTTCTCTCCTCAAACTAAGCACGTTTCTGACATTGGAGCTAGAATAAGCACTCACAGGCTGACAGCTGTATGTTTCAATATGGAAAGCCTTGAGAACTACTAAACATGATGTTTAGTTGTTTTAAATGAAGTTTGTATAACAAACAAACTGTTTATAAACAAGTGTCCATTTTAGCTTTCTCTCCTCAAACTAAGCACGTTTCTGACATTGGAGCTAGAATAAGCACTCACAGGCTGACAGCTGTATGTTTCAATATGGAAAGCCTTGAGAACTACTAAACATGATGTTTAGTTGTTTTAAATGAAGTTTGTATAACAAACAAACTGTTTATAAACAAGTGTCCATTTTAGCTTTCTCTCCTCAAACTAAGCACGTTTCTGACATTGGAGCTAGAATAAGCACTCACAGGCTGACAGCTGTATGTTTCAATATGGAAAGCCTTGACAACTACTAAACATGATGTTTAGTTGTTTTAAATGAAGTTTCTATACTGTTTATATACAAGTGTCCATTTTAGCTTTCTCTCCTCAAACTAAGCACGTTTCTGACATTGGAGCTAGAATAAGCACTCACAGGCTGACAGCTGTATGTTTCAATATGGAAAGCCTTGACAACTACTAAACATGATGTTTAGTTGTTTTAAATGAAGTTTCTATACTGTTTATATACAAGTGTCCATTTTAGCTTTCTCTCCTCAAACTAAGCACGTTTCTGACATTGGAGCTAGAATAAGCACTCACAGGCTGACAGCTGTATGTTTCAATATGGAAAGCCTTGAGAACTACTAAACATGATGTTTAGTTGTTTTAAATGAAGTTTTCACAACTAAAAAACTGTTTATAAACAAGTGTCCATTTTAGCTTTCTCTCCTCAAACTAAGCACGTTTCTGACATTGGAGCTAGAATAAGCACTCACAGGCTGACAGCTGTATGTTTCAATATGGAAAGCCTTGAGAACTACTAAACATGATGTTTAGTTGTTTTAAATGAAGTTTCTATACTGTTTATATACAAGTGTCCATTTTAGCTTTCTCTCCTCAAACTAAGCACGTTTCTGACATTGGAGCTAGAATAAGCACTCACAGGCTGACAGCTGTATGTTTCAATATGGAAAGCCTTGACAACTACTAAACATGATGTTTAGTTGTTTTAAATGAAGTTTTCACAACTAAAAAACTGTTTATAAACAAGTGTCCATTTTAGCTTTCTCTCCTCAAACTAAGCACGTTTCTGACATTGGAGCTAGAATAAGCACTCACAGGCTGACAGCTGTATGTTTCAATATGGAAAGCCTTGACAACTACTAAACATGATGTTTAGTTGTTTTAAATGAAGTTTGTATAACAAACAAACTGTTTATAAACAAGTGTCCATTTTAGCTTTCTCTCCTCAAACTAAGCACGTTTCTGACATTGGAGCTAGAATAAGCACTCACAGGCTGACAGCTGTATGTTTCAATATGGAAAGCCTTGACAACTACTAAACATGATGTTTAGTTGTTTTAAATGAAGTTTCTATACTGTTTATATACAAGTGTCCATTTTAGCTTTCTCTCCTCAAACTAAGCACGTTTCTGACATTGGAGCTAGAATAAGCACTCACAGGCTGACAGCTGTATGTTTCAATATGGAAAGCCTTGACAACTACTAAACATGATGTTTAGTTGTTTTAAATGAAGTTTGTATGACAAACAAACTGTTTATATACAAGTGTCCATTTTAGCTTTCTCTCCTCAAACTAAGCACGTTTCTGACATTGGAGCTAGAATAAGCACTCACAGGCTGACAGCTGTATGTTTCAATATGGAAAGCCTTGAGAACTACTAAACATGATGTTTAGTTGTTTTAAATGAAGTTTTCACAACTAAAAAACTGTTTATAAACAAGTGTCCATTTTAGCTTTCTCTCCTCAAACTAAGCACGTTTCTGACATTGGAGCTAGAATAAGCACTCACAGGCTGACAGCTGTATGTTTCAATATGGAAAGCCTTGAGAACTACTAAACATGATGTTTAGTTGTTTTAAATGAAGTTTGTATAACAAACAAACTGTTTATAAACAAGTGTCCATTTTAGCTTTCTCTCCTCAAACTAAGCACGTTTCTGACATTGGAGCTAGAATAAGCACTCACAGGCTGACAGCTGTATGTTTCAATATGGAAAGCCTTGACAACTACTAAACATGATGTTTAGTTGTTTTAAATGAAGTTTCTATACTGTTTATATACAAGTGTCCATTTTAGCTTTCTCTCCTCAAACTAAGCACGTTTCTGACATTGGAGCTAGAATAAGCACTCACAGGCTGACAGCTGTATGTTTCAATATGGAAAGCCTTGACAACTACTAAACATGATGTTTAGTTGTTTTAAATGAAGTTTGTATGACAAACAAACTGTTTATATACAAGTGTCCATTTTAGCTTTCTCTCCTCAAACTAAGCACGTTTCTGACATTGGAGCTAGAATAAGCACTCACAGGCTGACAGCTGTATGTTTCAATATGGAAAGCCTTGAGAACTACTAAACATGATGTTTAGTTGTTTTAAATGAAGTTTTCACAACTAAAAAACTGTTTATAAACAAGTGTCCATTTTAGCTTTCTCTCCTCAAACTAAGCACGTTTCTGACATTGGAGCTAGAATAAGCACTCACAGGCTGACAGCTGTATGTTTCAATATGGAAAGCCTTGAGAACTACTAAACATGATGTTTAGTTGTTTTAAATGAAGTTTCTATACTGTTTATATACAAGTGTCCATTTTAGCTTTCTCTCCTCAAACTAAGCACGTTTCTGACATTGGAGCTAGAATAAGCACTCACAGGCTGACAGCTGTATGTTTCAATATGGAAAGCCTTGACAACTACTAAACATGATGTTTAGTTGTTTTAAATGAAGTTTTCACAACTAAAAAACTGTTTATAAACAAGTGTCCATTTTAGCTTTCTCTCCTCAAACTAAGCACGTTTCTGACATTGGAGCTAGAATAAGCACTCACAGGCTGACAGCTGTATGTTTCAATATGGAAAGCCTTGACAACTACTAAACATGATGTTTAGTTGTTTTAAATGAAGTTTTCACAACTAAAAAACTGTTTATATACAAGTGTCCATTTTAGCTTTCTCTCCTCAAACTAAGCACGTTTCTGACATTGGAGCTAGAATAAGCACTCACAGGCTGACAGCTGTATGTTTCAATATGGAAAGCCTTGACAACTACTAAACATGATGTTTAGTTGTTTTAAATGAAGTTTTCACAACTAAAAAACTGTTTATAAACAAGTGTCCATTTTAGCTTTCTCTCCTCAAACTAAGCACGTTTCTGACATTGGAGCTAGAATAAGCACTCACAGGCTGACAGCTGTATGTTTCAATATGGAAAGCCTTGACAACTACTAAACATGATGTTTAGTTGTTTTAAATGAAGTTTTCACAACTAAAAAACTGTTTATATACAAGTGTCCATTTTAGCTTTCTCTCCTCAAACTAAGCACGTTTCTGACATTGGAGCTAGAATAAGCACTCACAGGCTGACAGCTGTATGTTTCAATATGGAAAGCCTTGACAACTACTAAACATGATGTTTAGTTGTTTTAAATGAAGTTTCTATACTGTTTATATACAAGTGTCCATTTTAGCTTTCTCTCCTCAAACTAAGCACGTTTCTGACATTGGAGCTAGAATAAGCACTCACAGGCTGACAGCTGTATGTTTCAATATGGAAAGCCTTGAGAACTACTAAACATGATGTTTAGTTGTTTTAAATGAAGTTTTCACAACTAAAAAACTGTTTATAAACAAGTGTCCATTTTAGCTTTCTCTCCTCAAACTAAGCACGTTTCTGACATTGGAGCTAGAATAAGCACTCACAGGCTGACAGCTGTATGTTTCAATATGGAAAGCCTTGAGAACTACTAAACATGATGTTTAGTTGTTTTAAATGAAGTTTGTATGACAAACAATCTGTTTATATACAAGTGTCCATTTTAGCTTTCTCTCCTCAAACTAAGCACGTTTCTGACATTGGAGCTAGAATAAGCACTCACAGGCTGACAGCTGTATGTTTCAATATGGAAAGCCTTGAGAACTACTAAACATGATGTTTAGTTGTTTTAAATGAAGTTTTCACAACTAAAAAACTGTTTATAAACAAGTGTCCATTTTAGCTTTCTCTCCTCAAACTAAGCACGTTTCTGACATTGGAGCTAGAATAAGCACTCACAGGCTGACAGCTGTATGTTTCAATATGGAAAGCCTTGACAACTACTAAACATGATGTTTAGTTGTTTTAAATGAAGTTTCTATACTGTTTATATACAAGTGTCCATTTTAGCTTTCTCTCCTCAAACTAAGCACGTTTCTGACATTGGAGCTAGAATAAGCACTCACAGGCTGACAGCTGTATGTTTCAATATGGAAAGCCTTGACAACTACTAAACATGATGTTTAGTTGTTTTAAATGAAGTTTTCACAACTAAAAAACTGTTTATAAACAAGTGTCCATTTTAGCTTTCTCTCCTCAAACTAAGCACGTTTCTGACATTGGAGCTAGAATAAGCACTCACAGGCTGACAGCTGTATGTTTCAATATGGAAAGCCTTGACAACTACTAAACATGATGTTTAGTTGTTTTAAATGAAGTTTTCACAACTAAAAAACTGTTTATATACAAGTGTCCATTTTAGCTTTCTCTCCTCAAACTAAGCACGTTTCTGACATTGGAGCTAGAATAAGCACTCACAGGCTGACAGCTGTATGTTTCAATATGGAAAGCCTTGACAACTACTAAACATGATGTTTAGTTGTTTTAAATGAAGTTTCTATACTGTTTATATACAAGTGTCCATTTTAGCTTTCTCTCCTCAAACTAAGCACGTTTCTGACATTGGAGCTAGAATAAGCACTCACAGGCTGACAGCTGTATGTTTCAATATGGAAAGCCTTGAGAACTACTAAACATGATGTTTAGTTGTTTTAAATGAAGTTTTCACAACTAAAAAACTGTTTATAAACAAGTGTCCATTTTAGCTTTCTCTCCTCAAACTAAGCACGTTTCTGACATTGGAGCTAGAATAAGCACTCACAGGCTGACAGCTGTATGTTTCAATATGGAAAGCCTTGAGAACTACTAAACATGATGTTTAGTTGTTTTAAATGAAGTTTGTATAACAAACAAACTGTTTATAAACAAGTGTCCATTTTAGCTTTCTCTCCTCAAACTAAGCACGTTTCTGACATTGGAGCTAGAATAAGCACTCACAGGCTGACAGCTGTATGTTTCAATATGGAAAGCCTTGACAACTACTAAACATGATGTTTAGTTGTTTTAAATGAAGTTTTCACAACTAAAAAACTGTTTATAAACAAGTGTCCATTTTAGCTTTCTCTCCTCAAACTAAGCACGTTTCTGACATTGGAGCTAGAATAAGCACTCACAGGCTGACAGCTGTATGTTTCAATATGGAAAGCCTTGAGAACTACTAAACATGATGTTTAGTTGTTTTAAATGAAGTTTGTATGACAAACAAACTGTTTATATACAAGTGTCCATTTTAGCTTTCTCTCCTCAAACTAAGCACGTTTCTGACATTGGAGCTAGAATAAGCACTCACAGGCTGACAGCTGTATGTTTCAATATGGAAAGCCTTGAGAACTACTAAACATGATGTTTAGTTGTTTTAAATGAAGTTTTCACAACTAAAAAACTGTTTATAAACAAGTGTCCATTTTAGCTTTCTCTCCTCAAACTAAGCACGTTTCTGACATTGGAGCTAGAATAAGCACTCACAGGCTGACAGCTGTATGTTTCAATATGGAAAGCCTTGACAACTACTAAACATGATGTTTAGTTGTTTTAAATGAAGTTTCTATACTGTTTATATACAAGTGTCCATTTTAGCTTTCTCTCCTCAAACTAAGCACGTTTCTGACATTGGAGCTAGAATAAGCACTCACAGGCTGACAGCTGTATGTTTCAATATGGAAAGCCTTGACAACTACTAAACATGATGTTTAGTTGTTTTAAATGAAGTTTTCACAACTAAAAAACTGTTTATAAACAAGTGTCCATTTTAGCTTTCTCTCCTCAAACTAAGCACGTTTCTGACATTGGAGCTAGAATAAGCACTCACAGGCTGACAGCTGTATGTTTCAATATGGAAAGCCTTGACAACTACTAAACATGATGTTTAGTTGTTTTAAATGAAGTTTGTATAACAAACAAACTGTTTATAAACAAGTGTCCATTTTAGCTTTCTCTCCTCAAACTAAGCACGTTTCTGACATTGGAGCTAGAATAAGCACTCACAGGCTGACAGCTGTATGTTTCAATATGGAAAGCCTTGACAACTACTAAACATGATGTTTAGTTGTTTTAAATGAAGTTTTCACAACTAAAAAACTGTTTATAAACAAGTGTCCATTTTAGCTTTCTCTCCTCAAACTAAGCACGTTTCTGACATTGGAGCTAGAATAAGCACTCACAGGCTGACAGCTGTATGTTTCAATATGGAAAGCCTTGAGAACTACTAAACATGATGTTTAGTTGTTTTAAATGAAGTTTGTATGACAAACAAACTGTTTATATACAAGTGTCCATTTTAGCTTTCTCTCCTCAAACTAAGCACGTTTCTGACATTGGAGCTAGAATAAGCACTCACAGGCTGACAGCTGTATGTTTCAATATGGAAAGCCTTGAGAACTACTAAACATGATGTTTAGTTGTTTTAAATGAAGTTTTCACAACTAAAAAACTGTTTATAAACAAGTGTCCATTTTAGCTTTCTCTCCTCAAACTAAGCACGTTTCTGACATTGGAGCTAGAATAAGCACTCACAGGCTGACAGCTGTATGTTTCAATATGGAAAGCCTTGAGAACTACTAAACATGATGTTTAGTTGTTTTAAATGAAGTTTCTATACTGTTTATATACAAGTGTCCATTTTAGCTTTCTCTCCTCAAACTAAGCACGTTTCTGACATTGGAGCTAGAATAAGCACTCACAGGCTGACAGCTGTATGTTTCAATATGGAAAGCCTTGACAACTACTAAACATGATGTTTAGTTGTTTTAAATGAAGTTTTCACAACTAAAAAACTGTTTATAAACAAGTGTCCATTTTAGCTTTCTCTCCTCAAACTAAGCACGTTTCTGACATTGGAGCTAGAATAAGCACTCACAGGCTGACAGCTGTATGTTTCAATATGGAAAGCCTTGACAACTACTAAACATGATGTTTAGTTGTTTTAAATGAAGTTTCTATACTGTTTATAAACAAGTGTCCATTTTAGCTTTCTCTCCTCAAACTAAGCACGTTTCTGACATTGGAGCTAGAATAAGCACTCACAGGCTGACAGCTGTATGTTTCAATATGGAAAGCCTTGAGAACTACTAAACATGATGTTTAGTTGTTTTAAATGAAGTTTTCACAACTAAAAAACTGTTTATAAACAAGTGTCCATTTTAGCTTTCTCTCCTCAAACTAAGCACGTTTCTGACATTGGAGCTAGAATAAGCACTCACAGGCTGACAGCTGTATGTTTCAATATGGAAAGCCTTGAGAACTACTAAACATGATGTTTAGTTGTTTTAAATGAAGTTTGTATAACAAACAAACTGTTTATAAACAAGTGTCCATTTTAGCTTTCTCTCCTCAAACTAAGCACGTTTCTGACATTGGAGCTAGAATAAGCACTCACAGGCTGACAGCTGTATGTTTCAATATGGAAAGCCTTGAGAACTACTAAACATGATGTTTAGTTGTTTTAAATGAAGTTTGTATAACAAACAAACTGTTTATAAACAAGTGTCCATTTTAGCTTTCTCTCCTCAAACTAAGCACGTTTCTGACATTGGAGCTAGAATAAGCACTCACAGGCTGACAGCTGTATGTTTCAATATGGAAAGCCTTGACAACTACTAAACATGATGTTTAGTTGTTTTAAATGAAGTTTCTATACTGTTTATATACAAGTGTCCATTTTAGCTTTCTCTCCTCAAACTAAGCACGTTTCTGACATTGGAGCTAGAATAAGCACTCACAGGCTGACAGCTGTATGTTTCAATATGGAAAGCCTTGACAACTACTAAACATGATGTTTAGTTGTTTTAAATGAAGTTTCTATACTGTTTATATACAAGTGTCCATTTTAGCTTTCTCTCCTCAAACTAAGCACGTTTCTGACATTGGAGCTAGAATAAGCACTCACAGGCTGACAGCTGTATGTTTCAATATGGAAAGCCTTGAGAACTACTAAACATGATGTTTAGTTGTTTTAAATGAAGTTTTCACAACTAAAAAACTGTTTATAAACAAGTGTCCATTTTAGCTTTCTCTCCTCAAACTAAGCACGTTTCTGACATTGGAGCTAGAATAAGCACTCACAGGCTGACAGCTGTATGTTTCAATATGGAAAGCCTTGAGAACTACTAAACATGATGTTTAGTTGTTTTAAATGAAGTTTCTATACTGTTTATATACAAGTGTCCATTTTAGCTTTCTCTCCTCAAACTAAGCACGTTTCTGACATTGGAGCTAGAATAAGCACTCACAGGCTGACAGCTGTATGTTTCAATATGGAAAGCCTTGACAACTACTAAACATGATGTTTAGTTGTTTTAAATGAAGTTTTCACAACTAAAAAACTGTTTATAAACAAGTGTCCATTTTAGCTTTCTCTCCTCAAACTAAGCACGTTTCTGACATTGGAGCTAGAATAAGCACTCACAGGCTGACAGCTGTATGTTTCAATATGGAAAGCCTTGACAACTACTAAACATGATGTTTAGTTGTTTTAAATGAAGTTTCTATACTGTTTATATACAAGTGTCCATTTTAGCTTTCTCTCCTCAAACTAAGCACGTTTCTGACATTGGAGCTAGAATAAGCACTCACAGGCTGACAGCTGTATGTTTCAATATGGAAAGCCTTGAGAACTACTAAACATGATGTTTAGTTGTTTTAAATGAAGTTTTCACAACTAAAAAACTGTTTATAAACAAGTGTCCATTTTAGCTTTCTCTCCTCAAACTAAGCACGTTTCTGACATTGGAGCTAGAATAAGCACTCACAGGCTGACAGCTGTATGTTTCAATATGGAAAGCCTTGAGAACTACTAAACATGATGTTTAGTTGTTTTAAATGAAGTTTGTATAACAAACAAACTGTTTATAAACAAGTGTCCATTTTAGCTTTCTCTCCTCAAACTAAGCACGTTTCTGACATTGGAGCTAGAATAAGCACTCACAGGCTGACAGCTGTATGTTTCAATATGGAAAGCCTTGAGAACTACTAAACATGATGTTTAGTTGTTTTAAATGAAGTTTTCACAACTAAAAAACTGTTTATAAACAAGTGTCCATTTTAGCTTTCTCTCCTCAAACTAAGCACGTTTCTGACATTGGAGCTAGAATAAGCACTCACAGGCTGACAGCTGTATGTTTCAATATGGAAAGCCTTGAGAACTACTAAACATGATGTTTAGTTGTTTTAAATGAAGTTTGTATAACAAACAAACTGTTTATAAACAAGTGTCCATTTTAGCTTTCTCTCCTCAAACTAAGCACGTTTCTGACATTGGAGCTAGAATAAGCACTCACAGGCTGACAGCTGTATGTTTCAATATGGAAAGCCTTGACAACTACTAAACATGATGTTTAGTTGTTTTAAATGAAGTTTGTATAACAAACAAACTGTTTATAAACAAGTGTCCATTTTAGCTTTCTCTCCTCAAACTAAGCACGTTTCTGACATTGGAGCTAGAATAAGCACTCACAGGCTGACAGCTGTATGTTTCAATATGGAAAGCCTTGACAACTACTAAACATGATGTTTAGTTGTTTTAAATGAAGTTTCTATACTGTTTATATACAAGTGTCCATTTTAGCTTTCTCTCCTCAAACTAAGCACGTTTCTGACATTGGAGCTAGAATAAGCACTCACAGGCTGACAGCTGTATGTTTCAATATGGAAAGCCTTAACAACTACTAAACATGATGTTTAGTTGTTTTAAATGAAGTTTTCACAACTAAAAAACTGTTTATAAACAAGTGTCCATTTTAGCTTTCTCTCCTCAAACTAAGCACGTTTCTGACATTGGAGCTAGAATAAGCACTCACAGGCTGACAGCTGTATGTTTCAATATGGAAAGCCTTGAGAACTACTAAACATGATGTTTAGTTGTTTTAAATGAAGTTTGTATAACAAACAAACTGTTTATAAACAAGTGTCCATTTTAGCTTTCTCTCCTCAAACTAAGCACGTTTCTGACATTGGAGCTAGAATAAGCACTCACAGGCTGACAGCTGTATGTTTCAATATGGAAAGCCTTGAGAACTACTAAACATGATGTTTAGTTGTTTTAAATGAAGTTTTCACAACTAAAAAACTGTTTATAAACAAGTGTCCATTTTAGCTTTCTCTCCTCAAACTAAGCACGTTTCTGACATTGGAGCTAGAATAAGCACTCACAGGCTGACAGCTGTATGTTTCAATATGGAAAGCCTTGAGAACTACTAAACATGATGTTTAGTTGTTTTAAATGAAGTTTTCACAACTAAAAAACTGTTTATAAACAAGTGTCCATTTTAGCTTTCTCTCCTCAAACTAAGCACGTTTCTGACATTGGAGCTAGAATAAGCACTCACAGGCTGACAGCTGTATGTTTCAATATGGAAAGCCTTGAGAACTACTAAACATGATGTTTAGTTGTTTTAAATGAAGTTTTCACAACTAAAAAACTGTTTATAAACAAGTGTCCATTTTAGCTTTCTCTCCTCAAACTAAGCACGTTTCTGACATTGGAGCTAGAATAAGCACTCACAGGCTGACAGCTGTATGTTTCAATATGGAAAGCCTTGAGAACTACTAAACATGATGTTTAGTTGTTTTAAATGAAGTTTGTATAACAAACAAACTGTTTATAAACAAGTGTCCATTTTAGCTTTCTCTCCTCAAACTAAGCACGTTTCTGACATTGGAGCTAGAATAAGCACTCACAGGCTGACAGCTGTATGTTTCAATATGGAAAGCCTTGAGAACTACTAAACATGATGTTTAGTTGTTTTAAATGAAGTTTGTATAACAAACAAACTGTTTATAAACAAGTGTCCATTTTAGCTTTCTCTCCTCAAACTAAGCACGTTTCTGACATTGGAGCTAGAATAAGCACTCACAGGCTGACAGCTGTATGTTTCAATATGGAAAGCCTTGACAACTACTAAACATGATGTTTAGTTGTTTTAAATGAAGTTTCTATACTGTTTATATACAAGTGTCCATTTTAGCTTTCTCTCCTCAAACTAAGCACGTTTCTGACATTGGAGCTAGAATAAGCACTCACAGGCTGACAGCTGTATGTTTCAATATGGAAAGCCTTAACAACTACTAAACATGATGTTTAGTTGTTTTAAATGAAGTTTTCACAACTAAAAAACTGTTTATAAACAAGTGTCCATTTTAGCTTTCTCTCCTCAAACTAAGCACGTTTCTGACATTGGAGCTAGAATAAGCACTCACAGGCTGACAGCTGTATGTTTCAATATGGAAAGCCTTGAGAACTACTAAACATGATGTTTAGTTGTTTTAAATGAAGTTTGTATAACAAACAAACTGTTTATAAACAAGTGTCCATTTTAGCTTTCTCTCCTCAAACTAAGCACGTTTCTGACATTGGAGCTAGAATAAGCACTCACAGGCTGACAGCTGTATGTTTCAATATGGAAAGCCTTGAGAACTACTAAACATGATGTTTAGTTGTTTTAAATGAAGTTTTCACAACTAAAAAACTGTTTATAAACAAGTGTCCATTTTAGCTTTCTCTCCTCAAACTAAGCACGTTTCTGACATTGGAGCTAGAATAAGCACTCACAGGCTGACAGCTGTATGTTTCAATATGGAAAGCCTTGAGAACTACTAAACATGATGTTTAGTTGTTTTAAATGAAGTTTTCACAACTAAAAAACTGTTTATAAACAAGTGTCCATTTTAGCTTTCTCTCCTCAAACTAAGCACGTTTCTGACATTGGAGCTAGAATAAGCACTCACAGGCTGACAGCTGTATGTTTCAATATGGAAAGCCTTGAGAACTACTAAACATGATGTTTAGTTGTTTTAAATGAAGTTTGTATAACAAACAAACTGTTTATAAACAAGTGTCCATTTTAGCTTTCTCTCCTCAAACTAAGCACGTTTCTGACATTGGAGCTAGAATAAGCACTCACAGGCTGACAGCTGTATGTTTCAATATGGAAAGCCTTGAGAACTACTAAACATGATGTTTAGTTGTTTTAAATGAAGTTTTCACAACTAAAAAACTGTTTATAAACAAGTGTCCATTTTAGCTTTCTCTCCTCAAACTAAGCACGTTTCTGACATTGGAGCTAGAATAAGCACTCACAGGCTGACAGCTGTATGTTTCAATATGGAAAGCCTTGAGAACTACTAAACATGATGTTTAGTTGTTTTAAATGAAGTTTGTATAACAAACAAACTGTTTATAAACAAGTGTCCATTTTAGCTTTCTCTCCTCAAACTAAGCACGTTTCTGACATTGGAGCTAGAATAAGCACTCACAGGCTGACAGCTGTATGTTTCAATATGGAAAGCCTTGACAACTACTAAACATGATGTTTAGTTGTTTTAAATGAAGTTTCTATACTGTTTATATACAAGTGTCCATTTTAGCTTTCTCTCCTCAAACTAAGCACGTTTCTGACATTGGAGCTAGAATAAGCACTCACAGGCTGACAGCTGTATGTTTCAATATGGAAAGCCTTGAGAACTACTAAACATGATGTTTAGTTGTTTTAAATGAAGTTTTCACAACTAAAAAACTGTTTATAAACAAGTGTCCATTTTAGCTTTCTCTCCTCAAACTAAGCACGTTTCTGACATTGGAGCTAGAATAAGCACTCACAGGCTGACAGCTGTATGTTTCAATATGGAAAGCCTTGAGAACTACTAAACATGATGTTTAGTTGTTTTAAATGAAGTTTGTATAACAAACTAACTGTTTATAAACAAGTGTCCATTTTAGCTTTCTCTCCTCAAACTAAGCACGTTTCTGACATTGGAGCTAGAATAAGCACTCACAGGCTGACAGCTGTATGTTTCAATATGGAAAGCCTTGAGAACTACTAAACATGATGTTTAGTTGTTTTAAATGAAGTTTTCACAACTAAAAAACTGTTTATAAACAAGTGTCCATTTTAGCTTTCTCTCCTCAAACTAAGCACGTTTCTGACATTGGAGCTAGAATAAGCACTCACAGGCTGACAGCTGTATGTTTCAATATGGAAAGCCTTGAGAACTACTAAACATGATGTTTAGTTGTTTTAAATGAAGTTTGTATAACAAACAAACTGTTTATAAACAAGTGTCCATTTTAGCTTTCTCTCCTCAAACTAAGCACGTTTCTGACATTGGAGCTAGAATAAGCACTCACAGGCTGACAGCTGTATGTTTCAATATGGAAAGCCTTGACAACTACTAAACATGATGTTTAGTTGTTTTAAATGAAGTTTCTATACTGTTTATATACAAGTGTCCATTTTAGCTTTCTCTCCTCAAACTAAGCACGTTTCTGACATTGGAGCTAGAATAAGCACTCACAGGCTGACAGCTGTATGTTTCAATATGGAAAGCCTTAACAACTACTAAACATGATGTTTAGTTGTTTTAAATGAAGTTTGTATGACAAACAAACTGTTTATAAACAAGTGTCCATTTTAGCTTTCTCTCCTCAAACTAAGCACGTTTCTGACATTGGAGCTAGAATAAGCACTCACAGGCTGACAGCTGTATGTTTCAATATGGAAAGCCTTGAGAACTACTAAACATGATGTTTAGTTGTTTTAAATGAAGTTTGTATAACAAACAAACTGTTTATAAACAAGTGTCCATTTTAGCTTTCTCTCCTCAAACTAAGCACGTTTCTGACATTGGAGCTAGAATAAGCACTCACAGGCTGACAGCTGTATGTTTCAATATGGAAAGCCTTGAGAACTACTAAACATGATGTTTAGTTGTTTTAAATGAAGTTTTCACAACTAAAAAACTGTTTATAAACAAGTGTCCATTTTAGCTTTCTCTCCTCAAACTAAGCACGTTTCTGACATTGGAGCTAGAATAAGCACTCACAGGCTGACAGCTGTATGTTTCAATATGGAAAGCCTTGAGAACTACTAAACATGATGTTTAGTTGTTTTAAATGAAGTTTGTATAACAAACAAACTGTTTATAAACAAGTGTCCATTTTAGCTTTCTCTCCTCAAACTAAGCACGTTTCTGACATTGGAGCTAGAATAAGCACTCACAGGCTGACAGCTGTATGTTTCAATATGGAAAGCCTTGACAACTACTAAACATGATGTTTAGTTGTTTTAAATGAAGTTTCTATACTGTTTATATACAAGTGTCCATTTTAGCTTTCTCTCCTCAAACTAAGCACGTTTCTGACATTGGAGCTAGAATAAGCACTCACAGGCTGACAGCTGTATGTTTCAATATGGAAAGCCTTAACAACTACTAAACATGATGTTTAGTTGTTTTAAATGAAGTTTTCACAACTAAAAAACTGTTTATAAACAAGTGTCCATTTTAGCTTTCTCTCCTCAAACTAAGCACGTTTCTGACATTGGAGCTAGAATAAGCACTCACAGGCTGACAGCTGTATGTTTCAATATGGAAAGCCTTGAGAACTACTAAACATGATGTTTAGTTGTTTTAAATGAAGTTTGTATAACAAACAAACTGTTTATAAACAAGTGTCCATTTTAGCTTTCTCTCCTCAAACTAAGCACGTTTCTGACATTGGAGCTAGAATAAGCACTCACAGGCTGACAGCTGTATGTTTCAATATGGAAAGCCTTGAGAACTACTAAACATGATGTTTAGTTGTTTTAAATGAAGTTTTCACAACTAAAAAACTGTTTATAAACAAGTGTCCATTTTAGCTTTCTCTCCTCAAACTAAGCACGTTTCTGACATTGGAGCTAGAATAAGCACTCACAGGCTGACAGCTGTATGTTTCAATATGGAAAGCCTTGAGAACTACTAAACATGATGTTTAGTTGTTTTAAATGAAGTTTTCACAACTAAAAAACTGTTTATAAACAAGTGTCCATTTTAGCTTTCTCTCCTCAAACTAAGCACGTTTCTGACATTGGAGCTAGAATAAGCACTCACAGGCTGACAGCTGTATGTTTCAATATGGAAAGCCTTGAGAACTACTAAACATGATGTTTAGTTGTTTTAAATGAAGTTTGTATAACAAACAAACTGTTTATAAACAAGTGTCCATTTTAGCTTTCTCTCCTCAAACTAAGCACGTTTCTGACATTGGAGCTAGAATAAGCACTCACAGGCTGACAGCTGTATGTTTCAATATGGAAAGCCTTGAGAACTACTAAACATGATGTTTAGTTGTTTTAAATGAAGTTTTCACAACTAAAAAACTGTTTATAAACAAGTGTCCATTTTAGCTTTCTCTCCTCAAACTAAGCACGTTTCTGACATTGGAGCTAGAATAAGCACTCACAGGCTGACAGCTGTATGTTTCAATATGGAAAGCCTTGAGAACTACTAAACATGATGTTTAGTTGTTTTAAATGAAGTTTGTATAACAAACAAACTGTTTATAAACAAGTGTCCATTTTAGCTTTCTCTCCTCAAACTAAGCACGTTTCTGACATTGGAGCTAGAATAAGCACTCACAGGCTGACAGCTGTATGTTTCAATATGGAAAGCCTTGACAACTACTAAACATGATGTTTAGTTGTTTTAAATGAAGTTTCTATACTGTTTATATACAAGTGTCCATTTTAGCTTTCTCTCCTCAAACTAAGCACGTTTCTGACATTGGAGCTAGAATAAGCACTCACAGGCTGACAGCTGTATGTTTCAATATGGAAAGCCTTGAGAACTACTAAACATGATGTTTAGTTGTTTTAAATGAAGTTTTCACAACTAAAAAACTGTTTATAAACAAGTGTCCATTTTAGCTTTCTCTCCTCAAACTAAGCACGTTTCTGACATTGGAGCTAGAATAAGCACTCACAGGCTGACAGCTGTATGTTTCAATATGGAAAGCCTTGAGAACTACTAAACATGATGTTTAGTTGTTTTAAATGAAGTTTCTATACTGTTTATATACAAGTGTCCATTTTAGCTTTCTCTCCTCAAACTAAGCACGTTTCTGACATTGGAGCTAGAATAAGCACTCACAGGCTGACAGCTGTATGTTTCAATATGGAAAGCCTTGACAACTACTAAACATGATGTTTAGTTGTTTTAAATGAAGTTTTCACAACTAAAAAACTGTTTATAAACAAGTGTCCATTTTAGCTTTCTCTCCTCAAACTAAGCACGTTTCTGACATTGGAGCTAGAATAAGCACTCACAGGCTGACAGCTGTATGTTTCAATATGGAAAGCCTTGACAACTACTAAACATGATGTTTAGTTGTTTTAAATGAAGTTTGTATAACAAACAAACTGTTTATAAACAAGTGTCCATTTTAGCTTTCTCTCCTCAAACTAAGCACGTTTCTGACATTGGAGCTAGAATAAGCACTCACAGGCTGACAGCTGTATGTTTCAATATGGAAAGCCTTGACAACTACTAAACATGATGTTTAGTTGTTTTAAATGAAGTTTTCACAACTAAAAAACTGTTTATAAACAAGTGTCCATTTTAGCTTTCTCTCCTCAAACTAAGCACGTTTCTGACATTGGAGCTAGAATAAGCACTCACAGGCTGACAGCTGTATGTTTCAATATGGAAAGCCTTGAGAACTACTAAACATGATGTTTAGTTGTTTTAAATGAAGTTTGTATGACAAACAAACTGTTTATATACAAGTGTCCATTTTAGCTTTCTCTCCTCAAACTAAGCACGTTTCTGACATTGGAGCTAGAATAAGCACTCACAGGCTGACAGCTGTATGTTTCAATATGGAAAGCCTTGAGAACTACTAAACATGATGTTTAGTTGTTTTAAATGAAGTTTTCACAACTAAAAAACTGTTTATAAACAAGTGTCCATTTTAGCTTTCTCTCCTCAAACTAAGCACGTTTCTGACATTGGAGCTAGAATAAGCACTCACAGGCTGACAGCTGTATGTTTCAATATGGAAAGCCTTGAGAACTACTAAACATGATGTTTAGTTGTTTTAAATGAAGTTTCTATACTGTTTATATACAAGTGTCCATTTTAGCTTTCTCTCCTCAAACTAAGCACGTTTCTGACATTGGAGCTAGAATAAGCACTCACAGGCTGACAGCTGTATGTTTCAATATGGAAAGCCTTGACAACTACTAAACATGATGTTTAGTTGTTTTAAATGAAGTTTTCACAACTAAAAAACTGTTTATAAACAAGTGTCCATTTTAGCTTTCTCTCCTCAAACTAAGCACGTTTCTGACATTGGAGCTAGAATAAGCACTCACAGGCTGACAGCTGTATGTTTCAATATGGAAAGCCTTGACAACTACTAAACATGATGTTTAGTTGTTTTAAATGAAGTTTCTATACTGTTTATAAACAAGTGTCCATTTTAGCTTTCTCTCCTCAAACTAAGCACGTTTCTGACATTGGAGCTAGAATAAGCACTCACAGGCTGACAGCTGTATGTTTCAATATGGAAAGCCTTGAGAACTACTAAACATGATGTTTAGTTGTTTTAAATGAAGTTTTCACAACTAAAAAACTGTTTATAAACAAGTGTCCATTTTAGCTTTCTCTCCTCAAACTAAGCACGTTTCTGACATTGGAGCTAGAATAAGCACTCACAGGCTGACAGCTGTATGTTTCAATATGGAAAGCCTTGAGAACTACTAAACATGATGTTTAGTTGTTTTAAATGAAGTTTGTATAACAAACAAACTGTTTATAAACAAGTGTCCATTTTAGCTTTCTCTCCTCAAACTAAGCACGTTTCTGACATTGGAGCTAGAATAAGCACTCACAGGCTGACAGCTGTATGTTTCAATATGGAAAGCCTTGAGAACTACTAAACATGATGTTTAGTTGTTTTAAATGAAGTTTGTATAACAAACAAACTGTTTATAAACAAGTGTCCATTTTAGCTTTCTCTCCTCAAACTAAGCACGTTTCTGACATTGGAGCTAGAACAAGCACTCACAGGCTGACAGCTGTATGTTTCAATATGGAAAGCCTTGACAACTACTAAACATGATGTTTAGTTGTTTTAAATGAAGTTTCTATACTGTTTATATACAAGTGTCCATTTTAGCTTTCTCTCCTCAAACTAAGCACGTTTCTGACATTGGAGCTAGAATAAGCACTCACAGGCTGACAGCTGTATGTTTCAATATGGAAAGCCTTGACAACTACTAAACATGATGTTTAGTTGTTTTAAATGAAGTTTCTATACTGTTTATATACAAGTGTCCATTTTAGCTTTCTCTCCTCAAACTAAGCACGTTTCTGACATTGGAGCTAGAATAAGCACTCACAGGCTGACAGCTGTATGTTTCAATATGGAAAGCCTTAACAACTACTAAACATGATGTTTAGTTGTTTTAAATGAAGTTTTCACAACTAAAAAACTGTTTATAAACAAGTGTCCATTTTAGCTTTCTCTCCTCAAACTAAGCACGTTTCTGACATTGGAGCTAGAATAAGCACTCACAGGCTGACAGCTGTATGTTTCAATATGGAAAGCCTTGAGAACTACTAAACATGATGTTTAGTTGTTTTAAATGAAGTTTGTATAACAAACAAACTGTTTATAAACAAGTGTCCATTTTAGCTTTCTCTCCTCAAACTAAGCACGTTTCTGACATTGGAGCTAGAATAAGCACTCACAGGCTGACAGCTGTATGTTTCAATATGGAAAGCCTTGAGAACTACTAAACATGATGTTTAGTTGTTTTAAATGAAGTTTTCACAACTAAAAAACTGTTTATAAACAAGTGTCCATTTTAGCTTTCTCTCCTCAAACTAAGCACGTTTCTGACATTGGAGCTAGAATAAGCACTCACAGGCTGACAGCTGTATGTTTCAATATGGAAAGCCTTGAGAACTACTAAACATGATGTTTAGTTGTTTTAAATGAAGTTTTCACAACTAAAAAACTGTTTATAAACAAGTGTCCATTTTAGCTTTCTCTCCTCAAACTAAGCACGTTTCTGACATTGGAGCTAGAATAAGCACTCACAGGCTGACAGCTGTATGTTTCAATATGGAAAGCCTTGAGAACTACTAAACATGATGTTTAGTTGTTTTAAATGAAGTTTGTATAACAAACAAACTGTTTATAAACAAGTGTCCATTTTAGCTTTCTCTCCTCAAACTAAGCACGTTTCTGACATTGGAGCTAGAATAAGCACTCACAGGCTGACAGCTGTATGTTTCAATATGGAAAGCCTTGAGAACTACTAAACATGATGTTTAGTTGTTTTAAATGAAGTTTTCACAACTAAAAAACTGTTTATAAACAAGTGTCCATTTTAGCTTTCTCTCCTCAAACTAAGCACGTTTCTGACATTGGAGCTAGAATAAGCACTCACAGGCTGACAGCTGTATGTTTCAATATGGAAAGCCTTGAGAACTACTAAACATGATGTTTAGTTGTTTTAAATGAAGTTTGTATAACAAACAAACTGTTTATAAACAAGTGTCCATTTTAGCTTTCTCTCCTCAAACTAAGCACGTTTCTGACATTGGAGCTAGAATAAGCACTCACAGGCTGACAGCTGTATGTTTCAATATGGAAAGCCTTGACAACTACTAAACATGATGTTTAGTTGTTTTAAATGAAGTTTCTATACTGTTTATATACAAGTGTCCATTTTAGCTTTCTCTCCTCAAACTAAGCACGTTTCTGACATTGGAGCTAGAATAAGCACTCACAGGCTGACAGCTGTATGTTTCAATATGGAAAGCCTTAACAACTACTAAACATGATGTTTAGTTGTTTTAAATGAAGTTTTCACAACTAAAAAACTGTTTATAAACAAGTGTCCATTTTAGCTTTCTCTCCTCAAACTAAGCACGTTTCTGACATTGGAGCTAGAATAAGCACTCACAGGCTGACAGCTGTATGTTTCAATATGGAAAGCCTTGAGAACTACTAAACATGATGTTTAGTTGTTTTAAATGAAGTTTGTATAACAAACAAACTGTTTATAAACAAGTGTCCATTTTAGCTTTCTCTCCTCAAACTAAGCACGTTTCTGACATTGGAGCTAGAATAAGCACTCACAGGCTGACAGCTGTATGTTTCAATATGGAAAGCCTTGAGAACTACTAAACATGATGTTTAGTTGTTTTAAATGAAGTTTTCACAACTAAAAAACTGTTTATAAACAAGTGTCCATTTTAGCTTTCTCTCCTCAAACTAAGCACGTTTCTGACATTGGAGCTAGAATAAGCACTCACAGGCTGACAGCTGTATGTTTCAATATGGAAAGCCTTGAGAACTACTAAACATGATGTTTAGTTGTTTTAAATGAAGTTTTCACAACTAAAAAACTGTTTATAAACAAGTGTCCATTTTAGCTTTCTCTCCTCAAACTAAGCACGTTTCTGACATTGGAGCTAGAATAAGCACTCACAGGCTGACAGCTGTATGTTTCAATATGGAAAGCCTTGAGAACTACTAAACATGATGTTTAGTTGTTTTAAATGAAGTTTGTATAACAAACAAACTGTTTATAAACAAGTGTCCATTTTAGCTTTCTCTCCTCAAACTAAGCACGTTTCTGACATTGGAGCTAGAATAAGCACTCACAGGCTGACAGCTGTATGTTTCAATATGGAAAGCCTTGAGAACTACTAAACATGATGTTTAGTTGTTTTAAATGAAGTTTTCACAACTAAAAAACTGTTTATAAACAAGTGTCCATTTTAGCTTTCTCTCCTCAAACTAAGCACGTTTCTGACATTGGAGCTAGAATAAGCACTCACAGGCTGACAGCTGTATGTTTCAATATGGAAAGCCTTGAGAACTACTAAACATGATGTTTAGTTGTTTTAAATGAAGTTTGTATAACAAACAAACTGTTTATAAACAAGTGTCCATTTTAGCTTTCTCTCCTCAAACTAAGCACGTTTCTGACATTGGAGCTAGAATAAGCACTCACAGGCTGACAGCTGTATGTTTCAATATGGAAAGCCTTGACAACTACTAAACATGATGTTTAGTTGTTTTAAATGAAGTTTCTATACTGTTTATATACAAGTGTCCATTTTAGCTTTCTCTCCTCAAACTAAGCACGTTTCTGACATTGGAGCTAGAATAAGCACTCACAGGCTGACAGCTGTATGTTTCAATATGGAAAGCCTTAACAACTACTAAACATGATGTTTAGTTGTTTTAAATGAAGTTTTCACAACTAAAAAACTGTTTATAAACAAGTGTCCATTTTAGCTTTCTCTCCTCAAACTAAGCACGTTTCTGACATTGGAGCTAGAATAAGCACTCACAGGCTGACAGCTGTATGTTTCAATATGGAAAGCCTTGAGAACTACTAAACATGATGTTTAGTTGTTTTAAATGAAGTTTGTATAACAAACAAACTGTTTATAAACAAGTGTCCATTTTAGCTTTCTCTCCTCAAACTAAGCACGTTTCTGACATTGGAGCTAGAATAAGCACTCACAGGCTGACAGCTGTATGTTTCAATATGGAAAGCCTTGAGAACTACTAAACATGATGTTTAGTTGTTTTAAATGAAGTTTTCACAACTAAAAAACTGTTTATAAACAAGTGTCCATTTTAGCTTTCTCTCCTCAAACTAAGCACGTTTCTGACATTGGAGCTAGAATAAGCACTCACAGGCTGACAGCTGTATGTTTCAATATGGAAAGCCTTGAGAACTACTAAACATGATGTTTAGTTGTTTTAAATGAAGTTTGTATAACAAACAAACTGTTTATAAACAAGTGTCCATTTTAGCTTTCTCTCCTCAAACTAAGCACGTTTCTGACATTGGAGCTAGAATAAGCACTCACAGGCTGACAGCTGTATGTTTCAATATGGAAAGCCTTGAGAACTACTAAACATGATGTTTAGTTGTTTTAAATGAAGTTTTCACAACTAAAAAACTGTTTATAAACAAGTGTCCATTTTAGCTTTCTCTCCTCAAACTAAGCACGTTTCTGACATTGGAGCTAGAATAAGCACTCACAGGCTGACAGCTGTATGTTTCAATATGGAAAGCCTTGAGAACTACTAAACATGATGTTTAGTTGTTTTAAATGAAGTTTGTATAACAAACAAACTGTTTATAAACAAGTGTCCATTTTAGCTTTCTCTCCTCAAACTAAGCACGTTTCTGACATTGGAGCTAGAATAAGCACTCACAGGCTGACAGCTGTATGTTTCAATATGGAAAGCCTTGACAACTACTAAACATGATGTTTAGTTGTTTTAAATGAAGTTTGTATAACAAACAAACTGTTTATAAACAAGTGTCCATTTTAGCTTTCTCTCCTCAAACTAAGCACGTTTCTGACATTGGAGCTAGAATAAGCACTCACAGGCTGACAGCTGTATGTTTCAATATGGAAAGCCTTGACAACTACTAAACATGATGTTTAGTTGTTTTAAATGAAGTTTCTATACTGTTTATATACAAGTGTCCATTTTAGCTTTCTCTCCTCAAACTAAGCACGTTTCTGACATTGGAGCTAGAATAAGCACTCACAGGCTGACAGCTGTATGTTTCAATATGGAAAGCCTTAACAACTACTAAACATGATGTTTAGTTGTTTTAAATGAAGTTTTCACAACTAAAAAACTGTTTATAAACAAGTGTCCATTTTAGCTTTCTCTCCTCAAACTAAGCACGTTTCTGACATTGGAGCTAGAATAAGCACTCACAGGCTGACAGCTGTATGTTTCAATATGGAAAGCCTTGAGAACTACTAAACATGATGTTTAGTTGTTTTAAATGAAGTTTGTATAACAAACAAACTGTTTATAAACAAGTGTCCATTTTAGCTTTCTCTCCTCAAACTAAGCACGTTTCTGACATTGGAGCTAGAATAAGCACTCACAGGCTGACAGCTGTATGTTTCAATATGGAAAGCCTTGAGAACTACTAAACATGATGTTTAGTTGTTTTAAATGAAGTTTTCACAACTAAAAAACTGTTTATAAACAAGTGTCCATTTTAGCTTTCTCTCCTCAAACTAAGCACGTTTCTGACATTGGAGCTAGAATAAGCACTCACAGGCTGACAGCTGTATGTTTCAATATGGAAAGCCTTGAGAACTACTAAACATGATGTTTAGTTGTTTTAAATGAAGTTTTCACAACTAAAAAACTGTTTATAAACAAGTGTCCATTTTAGCTTTCTCTCCTCAAACTAAGCACGTTTCTGACATTGGAGCTAGAATAAGCACTCACAGGCTGACAGCTGTATGTTTCAATATGGAAAGCCTTGAGAACTACTAAACATGATGTTTAGTTGTTTTAAATGAAGTTTTCACAACTAAAAAACTGTTTATAAACAAGTGTCCATTTTAGCTTTCTCTCCTCAAACTAAGCACGTTTCTGACATTGGAGCTAGAATAAGCACTCACAGGCTGACAGCTGTATGTTTCAATATGGAAAGCCTTGAGAACTACTAAACATGATGTTTAGTTGTTTTAAATGAAGTTTGTATAACAAACAAACTGTTTATAAACAAGTGTCCATTTTAGCTTTCTCTCCTCAAACTAAGCACGTTTCTGACATTGGAGCTAGAATAAGCACTCACAGGCTGACAGCTGTATGTTTCAATATGGAAAGCCTTGAGAACTACTAAACATGATGTTTAGTTGTTTTAAATGAAGTTTGTATAACAAACAAACTGTTTATAAACAAGTGTCCATTTTAGCTTTCTCTCCTCAAACTAAGCACGTTTCTGACATTGGAGCTAGAATAAGCACTCACAGGCTGACAGCTGTATGTTTCAATATGGAAAGCCTTGACAACTACTAAACATGATGTTTAGTTGTTTTAAATGAAGTTTCTATACTGTTTATATACAAGTGTCCATTTTAGCTTTCTCTCCTCAAACTAAGCACGTTTCTGACATTGGAGCTAGAATAAGCACTCACAGGCTGACAGCTGTATGTTTCAATATGGAAAGCCTTAACAACTACTAAACATGATGTTTAGTTGTTTTAAATGAAGTTTTCACAACTAAAAAACTGTTTATAAACAAGTGTCCATTTTAGCTTTCTCTCCTCAAACTAAGCACGTTTCTGACATTGGAGCTAGAATAAGCACTCACAGGCTGACAGCTGTATGTTTCAATATGGAAAGCCTTGAGAACTACTAAACATGATGTTTAGTTGTTTTAAATGAAGTTTGTATAACAAACAAACTGTTTATAAACAAGTGTCCATTTTAGCTTTCTCTCCTCAAACTAAGCACGTTTCTGACATTGGAGCTAGAATAAGCACTCACAGGCTGACAGCTGTATGTTTCAATATGGAAAGCCTTGAGAACTACTAAACATGATGTTTAGTTGTTTTAAATGAAGTTTTCACAACTAAAAAACTGTTTATAAACAAGTGTCCATTTTAGCTTTCTCTCCTCAAACTAAGCACGTTTCTGACATTGGAGCTAGAATAAGCACTCACAGGCTGACAGCTGTATGTTTCAATATGGAAAGCCTTGAGAACTACTAAACATGATGTTTAGTTGTTTTAAATGAAGTTTTCACAACTAAAAAACTGTTTATAAACAAGTGTCCATTTTAGCTTTCTCTCCTCAAACTAAGCACGTTTCTGACATTGGAGCTAGAATAAGCACTCACAGGCTGACAGCTGTATGTTTCAATATGGAAAGCCTTGAGAACTACTAAACATGATGTTTAGTTGTTTTAAATGAAGTTTGTATAACAAACAAACTGTTTATAAACAAGTGTCCATTTTAGCTTTCTCTCCTCAAACTAAGCACGTTTCTGACATTGGAGCTAGAATAAGCACTCACAGGCTGACAGCTGTATGTTTCAATATGGAAAGCCTTGAGAACTACTAAACATGATGTTTAGTTGTTTTAAATGAAGTTTTCACAACTAAAAAACTGTTTATAAACAAGTGTCCATTTTAGCTTTCTCTCCTCAAACTAAGCACGTTTCTGACATTGGAGCTAGAATAAGCACTCACAGGCTGACAGCTGTATGTTTCAATATGGAAAGCCTTGAGAACTACTAAACATGATGTTTAGTTGTTTTAAATGAAGTTTGTATAACAAACAAACTGTTTATAAACAAGTGTCCATTTTAGCTTTCTCTCCTCAAACTAAGCACGTTTCTGACATTGGAGCTAGAATAAGCACTCACAGGCTGACAGCTGTATGTTTCAATATGGAAAGCCTTGACAACTACTAAACATGATGTTTAGTTGTTTTAAATGAAGTTTCTATACTGTTTATATACAAGTGTCCATTTTAGCTTTCTCTCCTCAAACTAAGCACGTTTCTGACATTGGAGCTAGAATAAGCACTCACAGGCTGACAGCTGTATGTTTCAATATGGAAAGCCTTGAGAACTACTAAACATGATGTTTAGTTGTTTTAAATGAAGTTTTCACAACTAAAAAACTGTTTATAAACAAGTGTCCATTTTAGCTTTCTCTCCTCAAACTAAGCACGTTTCTGACATTGGAGCTAGAATAAGCACTCACAGGCTGACAGCTGTATGTTTCAATATGGAAAGCCTTGAGAACTACTAAACATGATGTTTAGTTGTTTTAAATGAAGTTTGTATAACAAACTAACTGTTTATAAACAAGTGTCCATTTTAGCTTTCTCTCCTCAAACTAAGCACGTTTCTGACATTGGAGCTAGAATAAGCACTCACAGGCTGACAGCTGTATGTTTCAATATGGAAAGCCTTGAGAACTACTAAACATGATGTTTAGTTGTTTTAAATGAAGTTTTCACAACTAAAAAACTGTTTATAAACAAGTGTCCATTTTAGCTTTCTCTCCTCAAACTAAGCACGTTTCTGACATTGGAGCTAGAATAAGCACTCACAGGCTGACAGCTGTATGTTTCAATATGGAAAGCCTTGAGAACTACTAAACATGATGTTTAGTTGTTTTAAATGAAGTTTGTATAACAAACAAACTGTTTATAAACAAGTGTCCATTTTAGCTTTCTCTCCTCAAACTAAGCACGTTTCTGACATTGGAGCTAGAATAAGCACTCACAGGCTGACAGCTGTATGTTTCAATATGGAAAGCCTTGACAACTACTAAACATGATGTTTAGTTGTTTTAAATGAAGTTTCTATACTGTTTATATACAAGTGTCCATTTTAGCTTTCTCTCCTCAAACTAAGCACGTTTCTGACATTGGAGCTAGAATAAGCACTCACAGGCTGACAGCTGTATGTTTCAATATGGAAAGCCTTAACAACTACTAAACATGATGTTTAGTTGTTTTAAATGAAGTTTGTATGACAAACAAACTGTTTATAAACAAGTGTCCATTTTAGCTTTCTCTCCTCAAACTAAGCACGTTTCTGACATTGGAGCTAGAATAAGCACTCACAGGCTGACAGCTGTATGTTTCAATATGGAAAGCCTTGAGAACTACTAAACATGATGTTTAGTTGTTTTAAATGAAGTTTGTATAACAAACAAACTGTTTATAAACAAGTGTCCATTTTAGCTTTCTCTCCTCAAACTAAGCACGTTTCTGACATTGGAGCTAGAATAAGCACTCACAGGCTGACAGCTGTATGTTTCAATATGGAAAGCCTTGAGAACTACTAAACATGATGTTTAGTTGTTTTAAATGAAGTTTTCACAACTAAAAAACTGTTTATAAACAAGTGTCCATTTTAGCTTTCTCTCCTCAAACTAAGCACGTTTCTGACATTGGAGCTAGAATAAGCACTCACAGGCTGACAGCTGTATGTTTCAATATGGAAAGCCTTGAGAACTACTAAACATGATGTTTAGTTGTTTTAAATGAAGTTTGTATAACAAACAAACTGTTTATAAACAAGTGTCCATTTTAGCTTTCTCTCCTCAAACTAAGCACGTTTCTGACATTGGAGCTAGAATAAGCACTCACAGGCTGACAGCTGTATGTTTCAATATGGAAAGCCTTGACAACTACTAAACATGATGTTTAGTTGTTTTAAATGAAGTTTCTATACTGTTTATATACAAGTGTCCATTTTAGCTTTCTCTCCTCAAACTAAGCACGTTTCTGACATTGGAGCTAGAATAAGCACTCACAGGCTGACAGCTGTATGTTTCAATATGGAAAGCCTTAACAACTACTAAACATGATGTTTAGTTGTTTTAAATGAAGTTTTCACAACTAAAAAACTGTTTATAAACAAGTGTCCATTTTAGCTTTCTCTCCTCAAACTAAGCACGTTTCTGACATTGGAGCTAGAATAAGCACTCACAGGCTGACAGCTGTATGTTTCAATATGGAAAGCCTTGAGAACTACTAAACATGATGTTTAGTTGTTTTAAATGAAGTTTGTATAACAAACAAACTGTTTATAAACAAGTGTCCATTTTAGCTTTCTCTCCTCAAACTAAGCACGTTTCTGACATTGGAGCTAGAATAAGCACTCACAGGCTGACAGCTGTATGTTTCAATATGGAAAGCCTTGAGAACTACTAAACATGATGTTTAGTTGTTTTAAATGAAGTTTTCACAACTAAAAAACTGTTTATAAACAAGTGTCCATTTTAGCTTTCTCTCCTCAAACTAAGCACGTTTCTGACATTGGAGCTAGAATAAGCACTCACAGGCTGACAGCTGTATGTTTCAATATGGAAAGCCTTGAGAACTACTAAACATGATGTTTAGTTGTTTTAAATGAAGTTTTCACAACTAAAAAACTGTTTATAAACAAGTGTCCATTTTAGCTTTCTCTCCTCAAACTAAGCACGTTTCTGACATTGGAGCTAGAATAAGCACTCACAGGCTGACAGCTGTATGTTTCAATATGGAAAGCCTTGAGAACTACTAAACATGATGTTTAGTTGTTTTAAATGAAGTTTGTATAACAAACAAACTGTTTATAAACAAGTGTCCATTTTAGCTTTCTCTCCTCAAACTAAGCACGTTTCTGACATTGGAGCTAGAATAAGCACTCACAGGCTGACAGCTGTATGTTTCAATATGGAAAGCCTTGAGAACTACTAAACATGATGTTTAGTTGTTTTAAATGAAGTTTTCACAACTAAAAAACTGTTTATAAACAAGTGTCCATTTTAGCTTTCTCTCCTCAAACTAAGCACGTTTCTGACATTGGAGCTAGAATAAGCACTCACAGGCTGACAGCTGTATGTTTCAATATGGAAAGCCTTGAGAACTACTAAACATGATGTTTAGTTGTTTTAAATGAAGTTTGTATAACAAACAAACTGTTTATAAACAAGTGTCCATTTTAGCTTTCTCTCCTCAAACTAAGCACGTTTCTGACATTGGAGCTAGAATAAGCACTCACAGGCTGACAGCTGTATGTTTCAATATGGAAAGCCTTGACAACTACTAAACATGATGTTTAGTTGTTTTAAATGAAGTTTCTATACTGTTTATATACAAGTGTCCATTTTAGCTTTCTCTCCTCAAACTAAGCACGTTTCTGACATTGGAGCTAGAATAAGCACTCACAGGCTGACAGCTGTATGTTTCAATATGGAAAGCCTTGAGAACTACTAAACATGATGTTTAGTTGTTTTAAATGAAGTTTTCACAACTAAAAAACTGTTTATAAACAAGTGTCCATTTTAGCTTTCTCTCCTCAAACTAAGCACGTTTCTGACATTGGAGCTAGAATAAGCACTCACAGGCTGACAGCTGTATGTTTCAATATGGAAAGCCTTGAGAACTACTAAACATGATGTTTAGTTGTTTTAAATGAAGTTTGTATAACAAACTAACTGTTTATAAACAAGTGTCCATTTTAGCTTTCTCTCCTCAAACTAAGCACGTTTCTGACATTGGAGCTAGAATAAGCACTCACAGGCTGACAGCTGTATGTTTCAATATGGAAAGCCTTGAGAACTACTAAACATGATGTTTAGTTGTTTTAAATGAAGTTTTCACAACTAAAAAACTGTTTATAAACAAGTGTCCATTTTAGCTTTCTCTCCTCAAACTAAGCACGTTTCTGACATTGGAGCTAGAATAAGCACTCACAGGCTGACAGCTGTATGTTTCAATATGGAAAGCCTTGAGAACTACTAAACATGATGTTTAGTTGTTTTAAATGAAGTTTGTATAACAAACAAACTGTTTATAAACAAGTGTCCATTTTAGCTTTCTCTCCTCAAACTAAGCACGTTTCTGACATTGGAGCTAGAATAAGCACTCACAGGCTGACAGCTGTATGTTTCAATATGGAAAGCCTTGACAACTACTAAACATGATGTTTAGTTGTTTTAAATGAAGTTTCTATACTGTTTATATACAAGTGTCCATTTTAGCTTTCTCTCCTCAAACTAAGCACGTTTCTGACATTGGAGCTAGAATAAGCACTCACAGGCTGACAGCTGTATGTTTCAATATGGAAAGCCTTAACAACTACTAAACATGATGTTTAGTTGTTTTAAATGAAGTTTGTATGACAAACAAACTGTTTATAAACAAGTGTCCATTTTAGCTTTCTCTCCTCAAACTAAGCACGTTTCTGACATTGGAGCTAGAATAAGCACTCACAGGCTGACAGCTGTATGTTTCAATATGGAAAGCCTTGAGAACTACTAAACATGATGTTTAGTTGTTTTAAATGAAGTTTGTATAACAAACAAACTGTTTATAAACAAGTGTCCATTTTAGCTTTCTCTCCTCAAACTAAGCACGTTTCTGACATTGGAGCTAGAATAAGCACTCACAGGCTGACAGCTGTATGTTTCAATATGGAAAGCCTTGAGAACTACTAAACATGATGTTTAGTTGTTTTAAATGAAGTTTTCACAACTAAAAAACTGTTTATAAACAAGTGTCCATTTTAGCTTTCTCTCCTCAAACTAAGCACGTTTCTGACATTGGAGCTAGAATAAGCACTCACAGGCTGACAGCTGTATGTTTCAATATGGAAAGCCTTGAGAACTACTAAACATGATGTTTAGTTGTTTTAAATGAAGTTTGTATAACAAACAAACTGTTTATAAACAAGTGTCCATTTTAGCTTTCTCTCCTCAAACTAAGCACGTTTCTGACATTGGAGCTAGAATAAGCACTCACAGGCTGACAGCTGTATGTTTCAATATGGAAAGCCTTGAGAACTACTAAACATGATGTTTAGTTGTTTTAAATGAAGTTTGTATAACAAACAAACTGTTTATAAACAAGTGTCCATTTTAGCTTTCTCTCCTCAAACTAAGCACGTTTCTGACATTGGAGCTAGAATAAGCACTCACAGGCTGACAGCTGTATGTTTCAATATGGAAAGCCTTGACAACTACTAAAAATGATGTTTAGTTGTTTTAAATGAAGTTTTCACAACTAAAAAACTGTTTATATACAAGTGTCCATTTTAGCTTTCTCTCCTCAAACTAAGCACGTTTCTGACATTGGAGCTAGAATAAGCACTCACAGGCTGACAGCTGTATGTTTCAATATGGAAAGCCTTGACAACTACTAAACATGATGTTTAGTTGTTTTAAATGAAGTTTCTATACTGTTTATATACAAGTGTCCATTTTAGCTTTCTCTCCTCAAACTAAGCACGTTTCTGACATTGGAGCTAGAATAAGCACTCACAGGCTGACAGCTGTATGTTTCAATATGGAAAGCCTTGAGAACTACTAAACATGATGTTTAGTTGTTTTAAATGAAGTTTTCACAACTAAAAAACTGTTTATAAACAAGTGTCCATTTTAGCTTTCTCTCCTCAAACTAAGCACGTTTCTGACATTGGAGCTAGAATAAGCACTCACAGGCTGACAGCTGTATGTTTCAATATGGAAAGCCTTGAGAACTACTAAACATGATGTTTAGTTGTTTTAAATGAAGTTTTCACAACTAAAAAACTGTTTATAAACAAGTGTCCATTTTAGCTTTCTCTCCTCAAACTAAGCACGTTTCTGACATTGGAGCTAGAATAAGCACTCACAGGCTGACAGCTGTATGTTTCAATATGGAAAGCCTTGAGAACTACTAAACATGATGTTTAGTTGTTTTAAATGAAGTTTCTATACTGTTTATATACAAGTGTCCATTTTAGCTTTCTCTCCTCAAACTAAGCACGTTTCTGACATTGGAGCTAGAATAAGCACTCACAGGCTGACAGCTGTATGTTTCAATATGGAAAGCCTTGAGAACTACTAAACATGATGTTTAGTTGTTTTAAATGAAGTTTGTATAACAAACAAACTGTTTATAAACAAGTGTCCATTTTAGCTTTCTCTCCTCAAACTAAGCACGTTTCTGACATTGGAGCTAGAATAAGCACTCACAGGCTGACAGCTGTATGTTTCAATATGGAAAGCCTTGAGAACTACTAAACATGATGTTTAGTTGTTTTAAATGAAGTTTGTATAACAAACAAACTGTTTATAAACAAGTGTCCATTTTAGCTTTCTCTCCTCAAACTAAGCACGTTTCTGACATTGGAGCTAGAATAAGCACTCACAGGCTGACAGCTGTATGTTTCAATATGGAAAGCCTTGAGAACTACTAAACATGATGTTTAGTTGTTTTAAATGAAGTTTGTATAACAAACAAACTGTTTATAAACAAGTGTCCATTTTAGCTTTCTCTCCTCAAACTAAGCACGTTTCTGACATTGGAGCTAGAATAAGCACTCACAGGCTGACAGCTGTATGTTTCAATATGGAAAGCCTTGACAACTACTAAACATGATGTTTAGTTGTTTTAAATGAAGTTTCTATACTGTTTATATACAAGTGTCCATTTTAGCTTTCTCTCCTCAAACTAAGCACGTTTCTGACATTGGAGCTAGAATAAGCACTCACAGGCTGACAGCTGTATGTTTCAATATGGAAAGCCTTGAGAACTACTAAACATGATGTTTAGTTGTTTTAAATGAAGTTTTCACAACTAAAAAACTGTTTATAAACAAGTGTCCATTTTAGCTTTCTCTCCTCAAACTAAGCACGTTTCTGACATTGGAGCTAGAATAAGCACTCACAGGCTGACAGCTGTATGTTTCAATATGGAAAGCCTTGAGAACTACTAAACATGATGTTTAGTTGTTTTAAATGAAGTTTGTATAACAAACAAACTGTTTATAAACAAGTGTCCATTTTAGCTTTCTCTCCTCAAACTAAGCACGTTTCTGACATTGGAGCTAGAATAAGCACTCACAGGCTGACAGCTGTATGTTTCAATATGGAAAGCCTTGAGAACTACTAAACATGATGTTTAGTTGTTTTAAATGAAGTTTGTATAACAAACAAACTGTTTATAAACAAGTGTCCATTTTAGCTTTCTCTCCTCAAACTAAGCACGTTTCTGACATTGGAGCTAGAATAAGCACTCACAGGCTGACAGCTGTATGTTTCAATATGGAAAGCCTTGACAACTACTAAACATGATGTTTAGTTGTTTTAAATGAAGTTTCTATACTGTTTATATACAAGTGTCCATTTTAGCTTTCTCTCCTCAAACTAAGCACGTTTCTGACATTGGAGCTAGAATAAGCACTCACAGGCTGACAGCTGTATGTTTCAATATGGAAAGCCTTAACAACTACTAAACATGATGTTTAGTTGTTTTAAATGAAGTTTTCACAACTAAAAAACTGTTTATAAACAAGTGTCCATTTTAGCTTTCTCTCCTCAAACTAAGCACGTTTCTGACATTGGAGCTAGAATAAGCACTCACAGGCTGACAGCTGTATGTTTCAATATGGAAAGCCTTGAGAACTACTAAACATGATGTTTAGTTGTTTTAAATGAAGTTTGTATAACAAACAAACTGTTTATAAACAAGTGTCCATTTTAGCTTTCTCTCCTCAAACTAAGCACGTTTCTGACATTGGAGCTAGAATAAGCACTCACAGGCTGACAGCTGTATGTTTCAATATGGAAAGCCTTGAGAACTACTAAACATGATGTTTAGTTGTTTTAAATGAAGTTTTCACAACTAAAAAACTGTTTATAAACAAGTGTCCATTTTAGCTTTCTCTCCTCAAACTAAGCACGTTTCTGACATTGGAGCTAGAATAAGCACTCACAGGCTGACAGCTGTATGTTTCAATATGGAAAGCCTTGACAACTACTAAACATGATGTTTAGTTGTTTTAAATGAAGTTTGTATAACAAACAAACTGTTTATAAACAAGTGTCCATTTTAGCTTTCTCTCCTCAAACTAAGCACGTTTCTGACATTGGAGCTAGAATAAGCACTCACAGGCTGACAGCTGTATGTTTCAATATGGAAAGCCTTGAGAACTACTAAACATGATGTTTAGTTGTTTTAAATGAAGTTTTCACAACTAAAAAACTGTTTATAAACAAGTGTCCATTTTAGCTTTCTCTCCTCAAACTAAGCACGTTTCTGACATTGGAGCTAGAATAAGCACTCACAGGCTGACAGCTGTATGTTTCAATATGGAAAGCCTTGACAACTACTAAACATGATGTTTAGTTGTTTTAAATGAAGTTTGTATAACAAACAAACTGTTTATAAACAAGTGTCCATTTTAGCTTTCTCTCCTCAAACTAAGCACGTTTCTGACATTGGAGCTAGAATAAGCACTCACAGGCTGACAGCTGTATGTTTCAATATGGAAAGCCTTGAGAACTACTAAACATGATGTTTAGTTGTTTTAAATGAAGTTTGTATAACAAACAAACTGTTTATAAACAAGTGTCCATTTTAGCTTTCTCTCCTCAAACTAAGCACGTTTCTGACATTGGAGCTAGAATAAGCACTCACAGGCTGACAGCTGTATGTTTCAATATGGAAAGCCTTGAGAACTACTAAACATGATGTTTAGTTGTTTTAAATGAAGTTTGTATAACAAACAAACTGTTTATAAACAAGTGTCCATTTTAGCTTTCTCTCCTCAAACTAAGCACGTTTCTGACATTGGAGCTAGAATAAGCACTCACAGGCTGACAGCTGTATGTTTCAATATGGAAAGCCTTGACAACTACTAAAAATGATGTTTAGTTGTTTTAAATGAAGTTTTCACAACTAAAAAACTGTTTATATACAAGTGTCCATTTTAGCTTTCTCTCCTCAAACTAAGCACGTTTCTGACATTGGAGCTAGAATAAGCACTCACAGGCTGACAGCTGTATGTTTCAATATGGAAAGCCTTGACAACTACTAAACATGATGTTTAGTTGTTTTAAATGAAGTTTCTATACTGTTTATATACAAGTGTCCATTTTAGCTTTCTCTCCTCAAACTAAGCACGTTTCTGACATTGGAGCTAGAATAAGCACTCACAGGCTGACAGCTGTATGTTTCAATATGGAAAGCCTTGAGAACTACTAAACATGATGTTTAGTTGTTTTAAATGAAGTTTTCACAACTAAAAAACTGTTTATAAACAAGTGTCCATTTTAGCTTTCTCTCCTCAAACTAAGCACGTTTCTGACATTGGAGCTAGAATAAGCACTCACAGGCTGACAGCTGTATGTTTCAATATGGAAAGCCTTGAGAACTACTAAACATGATGTTTAGTTGTTTTAAATGAAGTTTTCACAACTAAAAAACTGTTTATAAACAAGTGTCCATTTTAGCTTTCTCTCCTCAAACTAAGCACGTTTCTGACATTGGAGCTAGAATAAGCACTCACAGGCTGACAGCTGTATGTTTCAATATGGAAAGCCTTGAGAACTACTAAACATGATGTTTAGTTGTTTTAAATGAAGTTTCTATACTGTTTATATACAAGTGTCCATTTTAGCTTTCTCTCCTCAAACTAAGCACGTTTCTGACATTGGAGCTAGAATAAGCACTCACAGGCTGACAGCTGTATGTTTCAATATGGAAAGCCTTGAGAACTACTAAACATGATGTTTAGTTGTTTTAAATGAAGTTTGTATAACAAACAAACTGTTTATAAACAAGTGTCCATTTTAGCTTTCTCTCCTCAAACTAAGCACGTTTCTGACATTGGAGCTAGAATAAGCACTCACAGGCTGACAGCTGTATGTTTCAATATGGAAAGCCTTGAGAACTACTAAACATGATGTTTAGTTGTTTTAAATGAAGTTTGTATAACAAACAAACTGTTTATAAACAAGTGTCCATTTTAGCTTTCTCTCCTCAAACTAAGCACGTTTCTGACATTGGAGCTAGAATAAGCACTCACAGGCTGACAGCTGTATGTTTCAATATGGAAAGCCTTGAGAACTACTAAACATGATGTTTAGTTGTTTTAAATGAAGTTTGTATAACAAACAAACTGTTTATAAACAAGTGTCCATTTTAGCTTTCTCTCCTCAAACTAAGCACGTTTCTGACATTGGAGCTAGAATAAGCACTCACAGGCTGACAGCTGTATGTTTCAATATGGAAAGCCTTGAGAACTACTAAACATGATGTTTAGTTGTTTTAAATGAAGTTTTCACAACTAAAAAACTGTTTATAAACAAGTGTCCATTTTAGCTTTCTCTCCTCAAACTAAGCACGTTTCTGACATTGGAGCTAGAATAAGCACTCACAGGCTGACAGCTGTATGTTTCAATATGGAAAGCCTTGAGAACTACTAAACATGATGTTTAGTTGTTTTAAATGAAGTTTGTATAACAAACAAACTGTTTATAAACAAGTGTCCATTTTAGCTTTCTCTCCTCAAACTAAGCACGTTTCTGACATTGGAGCTAGAATAAGCACTCACAGGCTGACAGCTGTATGTTTCAATATGGAAAGCCTTGACAACTACTAAACATGATGTTTAGTTGTTTTAAATGAAGTTTCTATACTGTTTATATACAAGTGTCCATTTTAGCTTTCTCTCCTCAAACTAAGCACGTTTCTGACATTGGAGCTAGAATAAGCACTCACAGGCTGACAGCTGTATGTTTCAATATGGAAAGCCTTGAGAACTACTAAACATGATGTTTAGTTGTTTTAAATGAAGTTTTCACAACTAAAAAACTGTTTATAAACAAGTGTCCATTTTAGCTTTCTCTCCTCAAACTAAGCACGTTTCTGACATTGGAGCTAGAATAAGCACTCACAGGCTGACAGCTGTATGTTTCAATATGGAAAGCCTTGAGAACTACTAAACATGATGTTTAGTTGTTTTAAATGAAGTTTGTATAACAAACTAACTGTTTATAAACAAGTGTCCATTTTAGCTTTCTCTCCTCAAACTAAGCACGTTTCTGACATTGGAGCTAGAATAAGCACTCACAGGCTGACAGCTGTATGTTTCAATATGGAAAGCCTTGAGAACTACTAAACATGATGTTTAGTTGTTTTAAATGAAGTTTTCACAACTAAAAAACTGTTTATAAACAAGTGTCCATTTTAGCTTTCTCTCCTCAAACTAAGCACGTTTCTGACATTGGAGCTAGAATAAGCACTCACAGGCTGACAGCTGTATGTTTCAATATGGAAAGCCTTGAGAACTACTAAACATGATGTTTAGTTGTTTTAAATGAAGTTTGTATAACAAACAAACTGTTTATAAACAAGTGTCCATTTTAGCTTTCTCTCCTCAAACTAAGCACGTTTCTGACATTGGAGCTAGAATAAGCACTCACAGGCTGACAGCTGTATGTTTCAATATGGAAAGCCTTGACAACTACTAAACATGATGTTTAGTTGTTTTAAATGAAGTTTCTATACTGTTTATATACAAGTGTCCATTTTAGCTTTCTCTCCTCAAACTAAGCACGTTTCTGACATTGGAGCTAGAATAAGCACTCACAGGCTGACAGCTGTATGTTTCAATATGGAAAGCCTTAACAACTACTAAACATGATGTTTAGTTGTTTTAAATGAAGTTTGTATGACAAACAAACTGTTTATAAACAAGTGTCCATTTTAGCTTTCTCTCCTCAAACTAAGCACGTTTCTGACATTGGAGCTAGAATAAGCACTCACAGGCTGACAGCTGTATGTTTCAATATGGAAAGCCTTGAGAACTACTAAACATGATGTTTAGTTGTTTTAAATGAAGTTTGTATAACAAACAAACTGTTTATAAACAAGTGTCCATTTTAGCTTTCTCTCCTCAAACTAAGCACGTTTCTGACATTGGAGCTAGAATAAGCACTCACAGGCTGACAGCTGTATGTTTCAATATGGAAAGCCTTGAGAACTACTAAACATGATGTTTAGTTGTTTTAAATGAAGTTTTCACAACTAAAAAACTGTTTATAAACAAGTGTCCATTTTAGCTTTCTCTCCTCAAACTAAGCACGTTTCTGACATTGGAGCTAGAATAAGCACTCACAGGCTGACAGCTGTATGTTTCAATATGGAAAGCCTTGAGAACTACTAAACATGATGTTTAGTTGTTTTAAATGAAGTTTGTATAACAAACAAACTGTTTATAAACAAGTGTCCATTTTAGCTTTCTCTCCTCAAACTAAGCACGTTTCTGACATTGGAGCTAGAATAAGCACTCACAGGCTGACAGCTGTATGTTTCAATATGGAAAGCCTTGAGAACTACTAAACATGATGTTTAGTTGTTTTAAATGAAGTTTGTATAACAAACAAACTGTTTATAAACAAGTGTCCATTTTAGCTTTCTCTCCTCAAACTAAGCACGTTTCTGACATTGGAGCTAGAATAAGCACTCACAGGCTGACAGCTGTATGTTTCAATATGGAAAGCCTTGACAACTACTAAAAATGATGTTTAGTTGTTTTAAATGAAGTTTTCACAACTAAAAAACTGTTTATATACAAGTGTCCATTTTAGCTTTCTCTCCTCAAACTAAGCACGTTTCTGACATTGGAGCTAGAATAAGCACTCACAGGCTGACAGCTGTATGTTTCAATATGGAAAGCCTTGACAACTACTAAACATGATGTTTAGTTGTTTTAAATGAAGTTTCTATACTGTTTATATACAAGTGTCCATTTTAGCTTTCTCTCCTCAAACTAAGCACGTTTCTGACATTGGAGCTAGAATAAGCACTCACAGGCTGACAGCTGTATGTTTCAATATGGAAAGCCTTGAGAACTACTAAACATGATGTTTAGTTGTTTTAAATGAAGTTTTCACAACTAAAAAACTGTTTATAAACAAGTGTCCATTTTAGCTTTCTCTCCTCAAACTAAGCACGTTTCTGACATTGGAGCTAGAATAAGCACTCACAGGCTGACAGCTGTATGTTTCAATATGGAAAGCCTTGAGAACTACTAAACATGATGTTTAGTTGTTTTAAATGAAGTTTTCACAACTAAAAAACTGTTTATAAACAAGTGTCCATTTTAGCTTTCTCTCCTCAAACTAAGCACGTTTCTGACATTGGAGCTAGAATAAGCACTCACAGGCTGACAGCTGTATGTTTCAATATGGAAAGCCTTGAGAACTACTAAACATGATGTTTAGTTGTTTTAAATGAAGTTTGTATAACAAACAAACTGTTTATAAACAAGTGTCCATTTTAGCTTTCTCTCCTCAAACTAAGCACGTTTCTGACATTGGAGCTAGAATAAGCACTCACAGGCTGACAGCTGTATGTTTCAATATGGAAAGCCTTGAGAACTACTAAACATGATGTTTAGTTGTTTTAAATGAAGTTTGTATAACAAACAAACTGTTTATAAACAAGTGTCCATTTTAGCTTTCTCTCCTCAAACTAAGCACGTTTCTGACATTGGAGCTAGAATAAGCACTCACAGGCTGACAGCTGTATGTTTCAATATGGAAAGCCTTGACAACTACTAAACATGATGTTTAGTTGTTTTAAATGAAGTTTCTATACTGTTTATATACAAGTGTCCATTTTAGCTTTCTCTCCTCAAACTAAGCACGTTTCTGACATTGGAGCTAGAATAAGCACTCACAGGCTGACAGCTGTATGTTTCAATATGGAAAGCCTTAACAACTACTAAACATGATGTTTAGTTGTTTTAAATGAAGTTTGTATGACAAACAAACTGTTTATAAACAAGTGTCCATTTTAGCTTTCTCTCCTCAAACTAAGCACGTTTCTGACATTGGAGCTAGAATAAGCACTCACAGGCTGACAGCTGTATGTTTCAATATGGAAAGCCTTGAGAACTACTAAACATGATGTTTAGTTGTTTTAAATGAAGTTTGTATAACAAACAAACTGTTTATAAACAAGTGTCCATTTTAGCTTTCTCTCCTCAAACTAAGCACGTTTCTGACATTGGAGCTAGAATAAGCACTCACAGGCTGACAGCTGTATGTTTCAATATGGAAAGCCTTGAGAACTACTAAACATGATGTTTAGTTGTTTTAAATGAAGTTTTCACAACTAAAAAACTGTTTATAAACAAGTGTCCATTTTAGCTTTCTCTCCTCAAACTAAGCACGTTTCTGACATTGGAGCTAGAATAAGCACTCACAGGCTGACAGCTGTATGTTTCAATATGGAAAGCCTTGAGAACTACTAAACATGATGTTTAGTTGTTTTAAATGAAGTTTGTATAACAAACAAACTGTTTATAAACAAGTGTCCATTTTAGCTTTCTCTCCTCAAACTAAGCACGTTTCTGACATTGGAGCTAGAATAAGCACTCACAGGCTGACAGCTGTATGTTTCAATATGGAAAGCCTTGAGAACTACTAAACATGATGTTTAGTTGTTTTAAATGAAGTTTGTATAACAAACAAACTGTTTATAAACAAGTGTCCATTTTAGCTTTCTCTCCTCAAACTAAGCACGTTTCTGACATTGGAGCTAGAATAAGCACTCACAGGCTGACAGCTGTATGTTTCAATATGGAAAGCCTTGACAACTACTAAAAATGATGTTTAGTTGTTTTAAATGAAGTTTTCACAACTAAAAAACTGTTTATATACAAGTGTCCATTTTAGCTTTCTCTCCTCAAACTAAGCACGTTTCTGACATTGGAGCTAGAATAAGCACTCACAGGCTGACAGCTGTATGTTTCAATATGGAAAGCCTTGACAACTACTAAACATGATGTTTAGTTGTTTTAAATGAAGTTTCTATACTGTTTATATACAAGTGTCCATTTTAGCTTTCTCTCCTCAAACTAAGCACGTTTCTGACATTGGAGCTAGAATAAGCACTCACAGGCTGACAGCTGTATGTTTCAATATGGAAAGCCTTGAGAACTACTAAACATGATGTTTAGTTGTTTTAAATGAAGTTTTCACAACTAAAAAACTGTTTATAAACAAGTGTCCATTTTAGCTTTCTCTCCTCAAACTAAGCACGTTTCTGACATTGGAGCTAGAATAAGCACTCACAGGCTGACAGCTGTATGTTTCAATATGGAAAGCCTTGAGAACTACTAAACATGATGTTTAGTTGTTTTAAATGAAGTTTTCACAACTAAAAAACTGTTTATAAACAAGTGTCCATTTTAGCTTTCTCTCCTCAAACTAAGCACGTTTCTGACATTGGAGCTAGAATAAGCACTCACAGGCTGACAGCTGTATGTTTCAATATGGAAAGCCTTGAGAACTACTAAACATGATGTTTAGTTGTTTTAAATGAAGTTTGTATAACAAACAAACTGTTTATAAACAAGTGTCCATTTTAGCTTTCTCTCCTCAAACTAAGCACGTTTCTGACATTGGAGCTAGAATAAGCACTCACAGGCTGACAGCTGTATGTTTCAATATGGAAAGCCTTGAGAACTACTAAACATGATGTTTAGTTGTTTTAAATGAAGTTTGTATAACAAACAAACTGTTTATAAACAAGTGTCCATTTTAGCTTTCTCTCCTCAAACTAAGCACGTTTCTGACATTGGAGCTAGAATAAGCACTCACAGGCTGACAGCTGTATGTTTCAATATGGAAAGCCTTGACAACTACTAAACATGATGTTTAGTTGTTTTAAATGAAGTTTCTATACTGTTTATATACAAGTGTCCATTTTAGCTTTCTCTCCTCAAACTAAGCACGTTTCTGACATTGGAGCTAGAATAAGCACTCACAGGCTGACAGCTGTATGTTTCAATATGGAAAGCCTTGAGAACTACTAAACATGATGTTTAGTTGTTTTAAATGAAGTTTTCACAACTAAAAAACTGTTTATAAACAAGTGTCCATTTTAGCTTTCTCTCCTCAAACTAAGCACGTTTCTGACATTGGAGCTAGAATAAGCACTCACAGGCTGACAGCTGTATGTTTCAATATGGAAAGCCTTGAGAACTACTAAACATGATGTTTAGTTGTTTTAAATGAAGTTTGTATAACAAACAAACTGTTTATAAACAAGTGTCCATTTTAGCTTTCTCTCCTCAAACTAAGCACGTTTCTGACATTGGAGCTAGAATAAGCACTCACAGGCTGACAGCTGTATGTTTCAATATGGAAAGCCTTGAGAACTACTAAACATGATGTTTAGTTGTTTTAAATGAAGTTTGTATAACAAACAAACTGTTTATAAACAAGTGTCCATTTTAGCTTTCTCTCCTCAAACTAAGCACGTTTCTGACATTGGAGCTAGAATAAGCACTCACAGGCTGACAGCTGTATGTTTCAATATGGAAAGCCTTGACAACTACTAAACATGATGTTTAGTTGTTTTAAATGAAGTTTCTATACTGTTTATATACAAGTGTCCATTTTAGCTTTCTCTCCTCAAACTAAGCACGTTTCTGACATTGGAGCTAGAATAAGCACTCACAGGCTGACAGCTGTATGTTTCAATATGGAAAGCCTTAACAACTACTAAACATGATGTTTAGTTGTTTTAAATGAAGTTTTCACAACTAAAAAACTGTTTATAAACAAGTGTCCATTTTAGCTTTCTCTCCTCAAACTAAGCACGTTTCTGACATTGGAGCTAGAATAAGCACTCACAGGCTGACAGCTGTATGTTTCAATATGGAAAGCCTTGAGAACTACTAAACATGATGTTTAGTTGTTTTAAATGAAGTTTGTATAACAAACAAACTGTTTATAAACAAGTGTCCATTTTAGCTTTCTCTCCTCAAACTAAGCACGTTTCTGACATTGGAGCTAGAATAAGCACTCACAGGCTGACAGCTGTATGTTTCAATATGGAAAGCCTTGAGAACTACTAAACATGATGTTTAGTTGTTTTAAATGAAGTTTTCACAACTAAAAAACTGTTTATAAACAAGTGTCCATTTTAGCTTTCTCTCCTCAAACTAAGCACGTTTCTGACATTGGAGCTAGAATAAGCACTCACAGGCTGACAGCTGTATGTTTCAATATGGAAAGCCTTGACAACTACTAAACATGATGTTTAGTTGTTTTAAATGAAGTTTGTATAACAAACAAACTGTTTATAAACAAGTGTCCATTTTAGCTTTCTCTCCTCAAACTAAGCACGTTTCTGACATTGGAGCTAGAATAAGCACTCACAGGCTGACAGCTGTATGTTTCAATATGGAAAGCCTTGAGAACTACTAAACATGATGTTTAGTTGTTTTAAATGAAGTTTTCACAACTAAAAAACTGTTTATAAACAAGTGTCCATTTTAGCTTTCTCTCCTCAAACTAAGCACGTTTCTGACATTGGAGCTAGAATAAGCACTCACAGGCTGACAGCTGTATGTTTCAATATGGAAAGCCTTGACAACTACTAAACATGATGTTTAGTTGTTTTAAATGAAGTTTGTATAACAAACAAACTGTTTATAAACAAGTGTCCATTTTAGCTTTCTCTCCTCAAACTAAGCACGTTTCTGACATTGGAGCTAGAATAAGCACTCACAGGCTGACAGCTGTATGTTTCAATATGGAAAGCCTTGAGAACTACTAAACATGATGTTTAGTTGTTTTAAATGAAGTTTGTATAACAAACAAACTGTTTATAAACAAGTGTCCATTTTAGCTTTCTCTCCTCAAACTAAGCACGTTTCTGACATTGGAGCTAGAATAAGCACTCACAGGCTGACAGCTGTATGTTTCAATATGGAAAGCCTTGAGAACTACTAAACATGATGTTTAGTTGTTTTAAATGAAGTTTGTATAACAAACAAACTGTTTATAAACAAGTGTCCATTTTAGCTTTCTCTCCTCAAACTAAGCACGTTTCTGACATTGGAGCTAGAATAAGCACTCACAGGCTGACAGCTGTATGTTTCAATATGGAAAGCCTTGACAACTACTAAAAATGATGTTTAGTTGTTTTAAATGAAGTTTTCACAACTAAAAAACTGTTTATATACAAGTGTCCATTTTAGCTTTCTCTCCTCAAACTAAGCACGTTTCTGACATTGGAGCTAGAATAAGCACTCACAGGCTGACAGCTGTATGTTTCAATATGGAAAGCCTTGACAACTACTAAACATGATGTTTAGTTGTTTTAAATGAAGTTTCTATACTGTTTATATACAAGTGTCCATTTTAGCTTTCTCTCCTCAAACTAAGCACGTTTCTGACATTGGAGCTAGAATAAGCACTCACAGGCTGACAGCTGTATGTTTCAATATGGAAAGCCTTGAGAACTACTAAACATGATGTTTAGTTGTTTTAAATGAAGTTTTCACAACTAAAAAACTGTTTATAAACAAGTGTCCATTTTAGCTTTCTCTCCTCAAACTAAGCACGTTTCTGACATTGGAGCTAGAATAAGCACTCACAGGCTGACAGCTGTATGTTTCAATATGGAAAGCCTTGAGAACTACTAAACATGATGTTTAGTTGTTTTAAATGAAGTTTTCACAACTAAAAAACTGTTTATAAACAAGTGTCCATTTTAGCTTTCTCTCCTCAAACTAAGCACGTTTCTGACATTGGAGCTAGAATAAGCACTCACAGGCTGACAGCTGTATGTTTCAATATGGAAAGCCTTGAGAACTACTAAACATGATGTTTAGTTGTTTTAAATGAAGTTTCTATACTGTTTATATACAAGTGTCCATTTTAGCTTTCTCTCCTCAAACTAAGCACGTTTCTGACATTGGAGCTAGAATAAGCACTCACAGGCTGACAGCTGTATGTTTCAATATGGAAAGCCTTGAGAACTACTAAACATGATGTTTAGTTGTTTTAAATGAAGTTTGTATAACAAACAAACTGTTTATAAACAAGTGTCCATTTTAGCTTTCTCTCCTCAAACTAAGCACGTTTCTGACATTGGAGCTAGAATAAGCACTCACAGGCTGACAGCTGTATGTTTCAATATGGAAAGCCTTGAGAACTACTAAACATGATGTTTAGTTGTTTTAAATGAAGTTTGTATAACAAACAAACTGTTTATAAACAAGTGTCCATTTTAGCTTTCTCTCCTCAAACTAAGCACGTTTCTGACATTGGAGCTAGAATAAGCACTCACAGGCTGACAGCTGTATGTTTCAATATGGAAAGCCTTGAGAACTACTAAACATGATGTTTAGTTGTTTTAAATGAAGTTTGTATAACAAACAAACTGTTTATAAACAAGTGTCCATTTTAGCTTTCTCTCCTCAAACTAAGCACGTTTCTGACATTGGAGCTAGAATAAGCACTCACAGGCTGACAGCTGTATGTTTCAATATGGAAAGCCTTGACAACTACTAAACATGATGTTTAGTTGTTTTAAATGAAGTTTCTATACTGTTTATATACAAGTGTCCATTTTAGCTTTCTCTCCTCAAACTAAGCACGTTTCTGACATTGGAGCTAGAATAAGCACTCACAGGCTGACAGCTGTATGTTTCAATATGGAAAGCCTTGAGAACTACTAAACATGATGTTTAGTTGTTTTAAATGAAGTTTTCACAACTAAAAAACTGTTTATAAACAAGTGTCCATTTTAGCTTTCTCTCCTCAAACTAAGCACGTTTCTGACATTGGAGCTAGAATAAGCACTCACAGGCTGACAGCTGTATGTTTCAATATGGAAAGCCTTGAGAACTACTAAACATGATGTTTAGTTGTTTTAAATGAAGTTTGTATAACAAACAAACTGTTTATAAACAAGTGTCCATTTTAGCTTTCTCTCCTCAAACTAAGCACGTTTCTGACATTGGAGCTAGAATAAGCACTCACAGGCTGACAGCTGTATGTTTCAATATGGAAAGCCTTGACAACTACTAAACATGATGTTTAGTTGTTTTAAATGAAGTTTCTATACTGTTTATATACAAGTGTCCATTTTAGCTTTCTCTCCTCAAACTAAGCACGTTTCTGACATTGGAGCTAGAATAAGCACTCACAGGCTGACAGCTGTATGTTTCAATATGGAAAGCCTTGAGAACTACTAAACATGATGTTTAGTTGTTTTAAATGAAGTTTGTATAACAAACAAACTGTTTATAAACAAGTGTCCATTTTAGCTTTCTCTCCTCAAACTAAGCACGTTTCTGACATTGGAGCTAGAATAAGCACTCACAGGCTGACAGCTGTATGTTTCAATATGGAAAGCCTTGAGAACTACTAAACATGATGTTTAGTTGTTTTAAATGAAGTTTTCACAACTAAAAAACTGTTTATAAACAAGTGTCCATTTTAGCTTTCTCTCCTCAAACTAAGCACGTTTCTGACATTGGAGCTAGAATAAGCACTCACAGGCTGACAGCTGTATGTTTCAATATGGAAAGCCTTGACAACTACTAAACATGATGTTTAGTTGTTTTAAATGAAGTTTGTATAACAAACAAACTGTTTATAAACAAGTGTCCATTTTAGCTTTCTCTCCTCAAACTAAGCACGTTTCTGACATTGGAGCTAGAATAAGCACTCACAGGCTGACAGCTGTATGTTTCAATATGGAAAGCCTTGAGAACTACTAAACATGATGTTTAGTTGTTTTAAATGAAGTTTGTATAACAAACAAACTGTTTATAAACAAGTGTCCATTTTAGCTTTCTCTCCTCAAACTAAGCACGTTTCTGACATTGGAGCTAGAATAAGCACTCACAGGCTGACAGCTGTATGTTTCAATATGGAAAGCCTTGAGAACTACTAAACATGATGTTTAGTTGTTTTAAATGAAGTTTTCACAACTAAAAAACTGTTTATAAACAAGTGTCCATTTTAGCTTTCTCTCCTCAAACTAAGCACGTTTCTGACATTGGAGCTAGAATAAGCACTCACAGGCTGACAGCTGTATGTTTCAATATGGAAAGCCTTGACAACTACTAAACATGATGTTTAGTTGTTTTAAATGAAGTTTGTATAACAAACAAACTGTTTATAAACAAGTGTCCATTTTAGCTTTCTCTCCTCAAACTAAGCACGTTTCTGACATTGGAGCTAGAATAAGCACTCACAGGCTGACAGCTGTATGTTTCAATATGGAAAGCCTTGAGAACTACTAAACATGATGTTTAGTTGTTTTAAATGAAGTTTGTATAACAAACAAACTGTTTATAAACAAGTGTCCATTTTAGCTTTCTCTCCTCAAACTAAGCACGTTTCTGACATTGGAGCTAGAATAAGCACTCACAGGCTGACAGCTGTATGTTTCAATATGGAAAGCCTTGACAACTACTAAACATGATGTTTAGTTGTTTTAAATGAAGTTTCTATACTGTTTATATACAAGTGTCCATTTTAGCTTTCTCTCCTCAAACTAAGCACGTTTCTGACATTGGAGCTAGAATAAGCACTCACAGGCTGACAGCTGTATGTTTCAATATGGAAAGCCTTGAGAACTACTAAACATGATGTTTAGTTGTTTTAAATGAAGTTTTCACAACTAAAAAACTGTTTATAAACAAGTGTCCATTTTAGCTTTCTCTCCTCAAACTAAGCACGTTTCTGACATTGGAGCTAGAATAAGCACTCACAGGCTGACAGCTGTATGTTTCAATATGGAAAGCCTTGAGAACTACTAAACATGATGTTTAGTTGTTTTAAATGAAGTTTGTATAACAAACAAACTGTTTATAAACAAGTGTCCATTTTAGCTTTCTCTCCTCAAACTAAGCACGTTTCTGACATTGGAGCTAGAATAAGCACTCACAGGCTGACAGCTGTATGTTTCAATATGGAAAGCCTTGAGAACTACTAAACATGATGTTTAGTTGTTTTAAATGAAGTTTTCACAACTAAAAAACTGTTTATAAACAAGTGTCCATTTTAGCTTTCTCTCCTCAAACTAAGCACGTTTCTGACATTGGAGCTAGAATAAGCACTCACAGGCTGACAGCTGTATGTTTCAATATGGAAAGCCTTGAGAACTACTAAACATGATGTTTAGTTGTTTTAAATGAAGTTTTCACAACTAAAAAACTGTTTATAAACAAGTGTCCATTTTAGCTTTCTCTCCTCAAACTAAGCACGTTTCTGACATTGGAGCTAGAATAAGCACTCACAGGCTGACAGCTGTATGTTTCAATATGGAAAGCCTTGACAACTACTAAACATGATGTTTAGTTGTTTTAAATGAAGTTTGTATAACAAACAAACTGTTTATAAACAAGTGTCCATTTTAGCTTTCTCTCCTCAAACTAAGCACGTTTCTGACATTGGAGCTAGAATAAGCACTCACAGGCTGACAGCTGTATGTTTCAATATGGAAAGCCTTGACAACTACTAAACATGATGTTTAGTTGTTTTAAATGAAGTTTCTATACTGTTTATATACAAGTGTCCATTTTAGCTTTCTCTCCTCAAACTAAGCACGTTTCTGACATTGGAGCTAGAATAAGCACTCACAGGCTGACAGCTGTATGTTTCAATATGGAAAGCCTTGAGAACTACTAAACATGATGTTTAGTTGTTTTAAATGAAGTTTTCACAACTAAAAAACTGTTTATAAACAAGTGTCCATTTTAGCTTTCTCTCCTCAAACTAAGCACGTTTCTGACATTGGAGCTAGAATAAGCACTCACAGGCTGACAGCTGTATGTTTCAATATGGAAAGCCTTGAGAACTACTAAACATGATGTTTAGTTGTTTTAAATGAAGTTTGTATAACAAACAAACTGTTTATAAACAAGTGTCCATTTTAGCTTTCTCTCCTCAAACTAAGCACGTTTCTGACATTGGAGCTAGAATAAGCACTCACAGGCTGACAGCTGTATGTTTCAATATGGAAAGCCTTGAGAACTACTAAACATGATGTTTAGTTGTTTTAAATGAAGTTTTCACAACTAAAAAACTGTTTATAAACAAGTGTCCATTTTAGCTTTCTCTCCTCAAACTAAGCACGTTTCTGACATTGGAGCTAGAATAAGCACTCACAGGCTGACAGCTGTATGTTTCAATATGGAAAGCCTTGAGAACTACTAAACATGATGTTTAGTTGTTTTAAATGAAGTTTGTATAACAAACAAACTGTTTATAAACAAGTGTCCATTTTAGCTTTCTCTCCTCAAACTAAGCACGTTTCTGACATTGGAGCTAGAATAAGCACTCACAGGCTGACAGCTGTATGTTTCAATATGGAAAGCCTTGAGAACTACTAAACATGATGTTTAGTTGTTTTAAATGAAGTTTGTATAACAAACAAACTGTTTATAAACAAGTGTCCATTTTAGCTTTCTCTCCTCAAACTAAGCACGTTTCTGACATTGGAGCTAGAATAAGCACTCACAGGCTGACAGCTGTATGTTTCAATATGGAAAGCCTTGACAACTACTAAACATGATGTTTAGTTGTTTTAAATGAAGTTTCTATACTGTTTATATACAAGTGTCCATTTTAGCTTTCTCTCCTCAAACTAAGCACGTTTCTGACATTGGAGCTAGAATAAGCACTCACAGGCTGACAGCTGTATGTTTCAATATGGAAAGCCTTAACAACTACTAAACATGATGTTTAGTTGTTTTAAATGAAGTTTGTATGACAAACAAACTGTTTATAAACAAGTGTCCATTTTAGCTTTCTCTCCTCAAACTAAGCACGTTTCTGACATTGGAGCTAGAATAAGCACTCACAGGCTGACAGCTGTATGTTTCAATATGGAAAGCCTTGAGAACTACTAAACATGATGTTTAGTTGTTTTAAATGAAGTTTTCACAACTAAAAAACTGTTTATAAACAAGTGTCCATTTTAGCTTTCTCTCCTCAAACTAAGCACGTTTCTGACATTGGAGCTAGAATAAGCACTCACAGGCTGACAGCTGTATGTTTCAATATGGAAAGCCTTGACAACTACTAAACATGATGTTTAGTTGTTTTAAATGAAGTTTGTATAACAAACAAACTGTTTATAAACAAGTGTCCATTTTAGCTTTCTCTCCTCAAACTAAGCACGTTTCTGACATTGGAGCTAGAATAAGCACTCACAGGCTGACAGCTGTATGTTTCAATATGGAAAGCCTTGACAACTACTAAACATGATGTTTAGTTGTTTTAAATGAAGTTTCTAATCTGTTTATATACAAGTGTCCATTTTAGCTTTCTCTCCTCAAACTAAGCACGTTTCTGACATTGGAGCTAGAATAAGCACTCACAGGCTGACAGCTGTATGTTTCAATATGGAAAGCCTTGACAACTACTAAACATGATGTTTAGTTGTTTTAAATGAAGTTTTCACAACTAAAAAACTGTTTATATACAAGTGTCCATTTTAGCTTTCTCTCCTCAAACTAAGCACGTTTCTGACATTGGAGCTAGAATAAGCACTCACAGGCTGACAGCTGTATGTTTCAATATGGAAAGCCTTGACAACTACTAAACATGATGTTTAGTTGTTTTAAATGAAGTTTCTATACTGTTTATATACAAGTGTCCATTTTAGCTTTCTCTCCTCAAACTAAGCACGTTTCTGACATTGGAGCTAGAATAAGCACTCACAGGCTGACAGCTGTATGTTTCAATATGGAAAGCCTTGAGAACTACTAAACATGATGTTTAGTTGTTTTAAATGAAGTTTGTATAACAAACAAACTGTTTATAAACAAGTGTCCATTTTAGCTTTCTCTCCTCAAACTAAGCACGTTTCTGACATTGGAGCTAGAATAAGCACTCACAGGCTGACAGCTGTATGTTTCAATATGGAAAGCCTTGAGAACTACTAAACATGATGTTTAGTTGTTTTAAATGAAGTTTTCACAACTAAAAAACTGTTTATAAACAAGTGTCCATTTTAGCTTTCTCTCCTCAAACTAAGCACGTTTCTGACATTGGAGCTAGAATAAGCACTCACAGGCTGACAGCTGTATGTTTCAATATGGAAAGCCTTGACAACTACTAAACATGATGTTTAGTTGTTTTAAATGAAGTTTGTATAACAAACAAACTGTTTATAAACAAGTGTCCATTTTAGCTTTCTCTCCTCAAACTAAGCACGTTTCTGACATTGGAGCTAGAATAAGCACTCACAGGCTGACAGCTGTATGTTTCAATATGGAAAGCCTTGACAACTACTAAACATGATGTTTAGTTGTTTTAAATGAAGTTTCTATACTGTTTATATACAAGTGTCCATTTTAGCTTTCTCTCCTCAAACTAAGCACGTTTCTGACATTGGAGCTAGAATAAGCACTCACAGGCTGACAGCTGTATGTTTCAATATGGAAAGCCTTAACAACTACTAAACATGATGTTTAGTTGTTTTAAATGAAGTTTGTATGACAAACAAACTGTTTATAAACAAGTGTCCATTTTAGCTTTCTCTCCTCAAACTAAGCACGTTTCTGACATTGGAGCTAGAATAAGCACTCACAGGCTGACAGCTGTATGTTTCAATATGGAAAGCCTTGACAACTACTAAACATGATGTTTAGTTGTTTTAAATTAAGTTTTCACAACTAAAAAACTGTTTATAAACAAGTGTCCATTTTAGCTTTCTCTCCTCAAACTAAGCACGTTTCTGACATTGGAGCTAGAATAAGCACTCACAGGCTGACAGCTGTATGTTTCAATATGGAAAGCCTTGAGAACTACTAAACATGATGTTTAGTTGTTTTAAATGAAGTTTGTATGACAAACAAACTGTTTATAAACAAGTGTCCATTTTAGCTTTCTCTCCTCAAACTAAGCACGTTTCTGACATTGGAGCTAGAATAAGCACTCACAGGCTGACAGCTGTATGTTTCAATATGGAAAGCCTTGACAACTACTAAACATGATGTTTAGTTGTTTTAAATGAAGTTTCTATACTGTTTATATACAAGTGTCCATTTTAGCTTTCTCTCCTCAAACTAAGCACGTTTCTGACATTGGAGCTAGAATAAGCACTCACAGGCTGACAGCTGTATGTTTCAATATGGAAAGCCTTGACAACTACTAAACATGATGTTTAGTTGTTTTAAATGAAGTTTTCACAACTAAAAAACTGTTTATATACAAGTGTCCATTTTAGCTTTCTCTCCTCAAACTAAGCACGTTTCTGACATTGGAGCTAGAATAAGCACTCACAGGCTGACAGCTGTATGTTTCAATATGGAAAGCCTTGACAACTACTAAACATGATGTTTAGTTGTTTTAAATGAAGTTTCTATACTGTTTATATACAAGTGTCCATTTTAGCTTTCTCTCCTCAAACTAAGCACGTTTCTGACATTGGAGCTAGAATAAGCACTCACAGGCTGACAGCTGTATGTTTCAATATGGAAAGCCTTGAGAACTACTAAACATGATATTTAGTTGTTTTAAATGAAGTTTGTATGACAAACAAACTGTTTATAAACAAGTGTCCATTTTAGCTTTCTCTCCTCAAACTAAGCACGTTTCTGACATTGGAGCTAGACTAAGCACTCACAGGCAGACAGCTGTATGTTTCAATATGGAAAGCCTTGAGAACTACCAAACATGATGTTTAGTTGTTTTAAATGAAGTTTGCATAACAAAAAAATGTTGATTTAATAAGTATCATTTGAGAGATTGAGAGAAAGCCAAAATGGACACTGTTGAATACAGACAAATTATCTTAAGAAACTTCATCCAACTACTGTAATTCATCATCTTGAACTATTCTGAGTGTTTCCTGGGCAGAAGTTCAGGTTTGCCAGCCCCTGGAAAGACAATTCACCTCCTGTGTCTAAAATAGGCTTAGAATGGTGAGAGAAAGCCAAAATGGACACTGTTGAATACAGACAAATTATCTTGAGAAACTTCATCCAACTACTGTAATTCATCATCTTGAACTATTCTGAGTGTTTTCTGGGCAGAAACGTAAGTCTATCAGTCCATGATAACACATTTCACCTCCTGTGTCCAAAATAGGCTTAGAATGGTGAGAGAAAGCCAAAATGGACACTGTTGAATACAGACAAATTATCTTAAGAAACTTCATCCAACTACTGTAATTCATCATCTTGAACTATTCTGAGTGTTTCCTGGGCAGAAACGTAAGTCTATCAGTCCATGATAACACATTTCACCTCCTGTGTCTAAAATAGGCTTAGAATGGTGAGAGAAAGCCAAAATGGACACTGTTGAATACAGACAAATTATCTTAAGAAACTTCATCCAACTACTGTAATTCATCATCTTGAACTATTCTGAGTGTTTCCTGGGCAGAAGTTCAGGTTTGCCAGCCCCTGGAAAGACAATTCACCTCCTGTGTCTAAAATAGGCTTAGAATGGTGAGAGAAAGCCAAAATGGACACTGTTGAATACAGACAAATTATCTTAAGAAACTTCATCCAACTACTGTAATTCATCATCTTGAACTATTCTGAGTGTTTCCTGGGCAGAAGTTCAGGTTTGCCAGCCCCTGGAAAGACAATTCACCTCCTGTGTCTAAAATAGGCTTAGAATGGTGAGAGAAAGCCAAAATGGACACTGTTGAATACAGACAAATTATCTTAAGAAACTTCATCCAACTACTGTAATTCATCATCTTGAACTATTCTGAGTGTTTTCTGGGCAGAAACGTAAGTCTATCAGTCCATGATAACACATTTCACCTCCTGTGTCTAAAATAGGCTTAGAATGGTGAGAGAAAGCCAAAATGGACACTGTTGAATACAGACAAATTATCTTAAGAAACTTCATCCAACTACTGTAATTCATCATCTTGAACTATTCTGAGTGTTTTCTGGGCAGAAACGTAAGTCTATCAGTCCATGATAACACATTTCACCTCCTGTGTCTAAAATAGGCTTAGAATGGTGAGAGAAAGCCAAAATGGACACTGTTGAATACAGACAAATTATCTTAAGAAACTTCATCCAACTACTGTAATTCATCATCTTGAACTATTCTGAGTGTTTCCTGGGCAGAAGTTCAGGTTTGCCAGCCCCTGGAAAGACAATTCACCTCCTGTGTCTAAAATAGGCTTAGAATGGTGAGAGAAAGCCAAAATGGACACTGTTGAATACAGACAAATTATCTTAAGAAACTTCATCCAACTACTGTAATTCATCATCTTGAACTATTCTGAGTGTTTCCTGGGCAGAAACGTAAGTCTATCAGTCCATGATAACACATTTCACCTCCTGTGTCTAAAATAGGCTTAGAATGGTGAGAGAAAGCCAAAATGGACACTGTTGAATACAGACAAATTATCTTAAGAAACTTCATCCAACTACTGTAATTCATCATCTTGAACTATTCTGAGTGTTTCCTGGGCAGAAGTTCAGGTTTGCCAGCCCCTGGAAAGACAATTCACCTCCTGTGTCTAAAATAGGCTTAGAATGGTGAGAGAAAGCCAAAATGGACACTGTTGAATACAGACAAATTATCTTAAGAAACTTCATCCAACTACTGTAATTCATCATCTTGAACTATTATGAGTGTTTTCTGGGCAGAAACGTAAGTCTATCAGTCCATGATAACACATTTCACCTCCTGTGTCTAAAATAGGCTTAGAATGGTGAGAGAAAGCCAAAATGGACACTGTTGAATACAGACAAATTATCTTAAGAAACTTCATCCAACTACTGTAATTCATCATCTTGAACTATTCTGAGTGTTTTCTGGGCAGAAACGTAAGTCTATCAGTCCATGATAACACATTTCACCTCCTGTGTCTAAAATAGGCTTAGAATGGTGAGAGAAAGCCAAAATGGACACTGTTGAATACAGACAAATTATCTTAAGAAACTTCATCCAACTACTGTAATTCATCATCTTGAACTATTCTGAGTGTTTCCTGGGCAGAAGTTCAGGTTTGCCAGCCCCTGGAAAGACAATTCACCTCCTGTGTCTAAAATAGGCTTAGAATGGTGAGAGAAAGCCAAAATGGACACTGTTGAATACAGACAAATTATCTTAAGAAACTTCATCCAACTACTGTAATTCATCATCTTGAACTATTCTGAGTGTTTCCTGGGCAGAAACGTAAGTCTATCAGTCCATGATAACACATTTCACCTCCTGTGTCTAAAATAGGCTTAGAATGGTGAGAGAAAGCCAAAATGGACACTGTTGAATACAGACAAATTATCTTAAGAAACTTCATCCAACTACTGTAATTCATCATCTTGAACTATTCTGAGTGTTTCCTGGGCAGAAGTTCAGGTTTGCCAGCCCCTGGAAAGACAATTCACCTCCTGTGTCTAAAATAGGCTTAGAATGGTGAGAGAAAGCCAAAATGGACACTGTTGAATACAGACAAATTATCTTAAGAAACTTCATCCAACTACTGTAATTCATCATCTTGAACTATTATGAGTGTTTCCTGGGCAGAAGTTCAGGTTTGCCAGCCCCTGGAAAGACAATTCACCTCCTGTGTCTAAAATAGGCTTAGAATGGTGAGAGAAAGCCAAAATGGACACTGTTGAATACAGACAAATTATCTTAAGAAACTTCATCCAACTACTGTAATTCATCATCTTGAACTATTCTGAGTGTTTTCTGGGCAGAAACGTAAGTCTATCAGTCCATGATAACACATTTCACCTCCTGTGTCTAAAATAGGCTTAGAATGGTGAGAGAAAGCCAAAATGGACACTGTTGAATACAGACAAATTATCTTAAGAAACTTCATCCAGCTACTGTAATTCATCATCTTGAACTATTCTGAGTGTTTCCTGGGCAGAAGTTCAGGTTTGCCAGCCCCTGGAAAGACAATTCACCTCCTGTGTCTAAAATAGGCTTAGAATGGTGAGAGAAAGCCAAAATGGACACTGTTGAATACAGACAAATTATCTTAAGAAACTTCATCCAACTACTGTAATTCATCATCTTGAACTATTCTGAGTGTTTCCTGGGCAGAAGTTCAGGTTTGCCAGCCCCTGGAAAGACAATTCACCTCCTGTGTCTAAAATAGGCTTAGAATGGTGAGAGAAAGCCAAAATGGACACTGTTGAATACAGACAAATTATCTTAAGAAACTTCATCCAACTACTGTAATTCATCATCTTGAACTATTCTGAGTGTTTCCTGGGCAGAAGTTCAGGTTTGCCAGCCCCTGGAAAGACAATTCACCTCCTGTGTCTAAAATAGGCTTAGAATGGTGAGAGAAAGCCAAAATGGACACTGTTGAATACAGACAAATTATCTTAAGAAACTTCATCCAACTACTGTAATTCATCATCTTGAACTATTATGAGTGTTTCCTGGGCAGAAGTTCAGGTTTGCCAGCCCCTGGAAAGACAATTCACCTCCTGTGTCCAAAATAGGCTTAGAATGGTGAGAGAAAGCCAAAATGGACACTGTTGAATACAGACAAATTATCTTAAGAAACTTCATCCAACTACTGTAATTCATCATCTTGAACTATTCTGAGTGTTTTCTGGGCAGAAACGTAAGTCTATCAGTCCATGATAACACATTTCACCTCCTGTGTCTAAAATAGGCTTAGAATGGTGAGAGAAAGCCAAAATGGACACTGTTGAATACAGACAAATTATCTTAAGAAACTTCATCCAGCTACTGTAATTCATCATCTTGAACTATTCTGAGTGTTTCCTGGGCAGAAGTTCAGGTTTGCCAGCCCCTGGAAAGACAATTCACCTCCTGTGTCTAAAATAGGCTTAGAATGGTGAGAGAAAGCCAAAATGGACACTGTTGAATACAGACAAATTATCTTAAGAAACTTCATCCAACTACTGTAATTCATCATCTTGAACTATTCTGAGTGTTTCCTGGGCAGAAGTTCAGGTTTGCCAGCCCCTGGAAAGACAATTCACCGTCTGTGTCTAAAATAGGCTTAGAATGGTGAGAGAAAGCCAAAATGGACACTGTTGAATACAGACAAATTATCTTAAGAAACTTCATCCAACTACTGTAATTCATCATCTTGAACTATTCTGAGTGTTTTCTGGGCAGAAACGTAAGTCTATCAGTCCATGATAACACATTTCACCTCCTGTGTCTAAAATAGGCTTAGAATGGTGAGAGAAAGCCAAAATGGACACTGTTGAATACAGACAAATTATCTTAAGAAACTTCATCCAGCTACTGTAATTCATCATCTTGAACTATTCTGAGTGTTTCCTGGGCAGAAACGTAAGTCTATCAGTCCATGATAACACATTTCACCTCCTGTGTCTAAAATAGGCTTAGAATGGTGAGAGAAAGCCAAAATGGACACTGTTGAATACAGACAAATTATCTTAAGAAACTTCATCCAACTACTGTAATTCATCATCTTGAACTATTCTGAGTGTTTCCTGGGCAGAAGTTCAGGTTTGCCAGCCCCTGGAAAGACAATTCACCTCCTGTGTCTAAAATAGGCTTAGAATGGTGAGAGAAAGCCAAAATGGACACTGTTGAATACAGACAAATTATCTTAAGAAACTTCATCCAACTACTGTAATTCATCATCTTGAACTATTCTGAGTGTTTCCTGGGCAGAAGTTCAGGTTTGCCAGCCCCTGGAAAGACAATTCACCGTCTGTGTCTAAAATAGGCTTAGAATGGTGAGAGAAAGCCAAAATGGACACTGTTGAATACAGACAAATTATCTTAAGAAACTTCATCCAACTACTGTAATTCATCATCTTGAACTATTCTGAGTGTTTCCTGGGCAGAAGTTCAGGTTTGCCAGCCCCTGGAAAGACAATTCACCTCCTGTGTCTAAAATAGGCTTAGAATGGTGAGAGAAAGCCAAAATGGACACTGTTGAATACAGACAAATTATCTTAAGAAACTTCATCCAACTACTGTAATTCATCATCTTGAACTATTCTGAGTGTTTTCTGGGCAGAAACGTAAGTCTATCAGTCCATGATAACACATTTCACCTCCTGTGTCTAAAATAGGCTTAGAATGGTGAGAGAAAGCCAAAATGGACACTGTTGAATACAGACAAATTGTCTTAAGAAACTTCATCCAACTACTGTAATTCATCATCTTGAACTATTCTGAGTGTTTCCTGGGCAGAAACGTAAGTCTATCAGTCCATGATAACACATTTCACCTCCTGTGTCTAAAATAGGCTTAGAATGGTGAGAGAAAGCCAAAATGGACACTGTTGAATACAGACAAATTATCTTAAGAAACTTCATCCAACTACTGTAATTCATCATCTTGAACTATTCTGAGTGTTTCCTGGGCAGAAGTTCAGGTTTGCCAGCCCCTGGAAAGACAATTCACCTCCTGTGTCTAAAATAGGCTTAGAATGGTGAGAGAAAGCCAAAATGGACACTGTTGAATACAGACAAATTATCTTAAGAAACTTCATCCAACTACTGTAATTCATCATCTTGAACTATTCTGAGTGTTTTCTGGGCAGAAACGTAAGTCTATCAGTCCATGATAACACATTTCACCTCCTGTGTCTAAAATAGGCTTAGAATGGTGAGAGAAAGCCAAAATGGACACTGTTGAATACAGACAAATTATCTTAAGAAACTTCATCCAACTACTGTAATTCATCATCTTGAACTATTCTGAGTGTTTCCTGGGCAGAAGTTCAGGTTTGCCAGCCCCTGGAAAGACAATTCACCTCCTGTGTCTAAAATAGGCTTAGAATGGTGAGAGAAAGCCAAAATGGACACTGTTGAATACAGACAAATTATCTTAAGAAACTTCATCCAACTACTGTAATTCATCATCTTGAACTATTCTGAGTGTTTCCTGGGCAGAAACATAAGTCTATCAGTCCATGATAACACATTTCACCTCCTGTGTCTAAAATAGGCTTAGAATGGTGAGAGAAAGCCAAAATGGACACTGTTGAATACAGACAAATTATCTTAAGAAACTTCATCCAACTACTGTAATTCATCATCTTGAACTATTCTGAGTGTTTCCTGGGCAGAAGTTCAGGTTTGCCAGCCCCTGGAAAGACAATTCACCTCCTGTGTCTAAAATAGGCTTAGAATGGTGAGAGAAAGCCAAAATGGACACTGTTGAATACAGACAAATTATCTTAAGAAACTTCATCCAACTACTGTAATTCATCATCTTGAACTATTCTGAGTGTTTTCTGGGCAGAAACGTAAGTCTATCAGTCCATGATAACACATTTCACCTCCTGTGTCTAAAATAGGCTTAGAATGGTGAGAGAAAGCCAAAATGGACACTGTTGAATACAGACAAATTATCTTAAGAAACTTCATCCAACTACTGTAATTCATCATCTTGAACTATTCTGAGTGTTTCCTGGGCAGAAGTTCAGGTTTGCCAGCCCCTGGAAAGACAATTCACCTCCTGTGTCTAAAATAGGCTTAGAATGGTGAGAGAAAGCCAAAATGGACACTGTTGAATACAGACAAATTATCTTAAGAAACTTCATCCAACTACTGTAATTCATCATCTTGAACTATTCTGAGTGTTTCCTGGGCAGAAGTTCAGGTTTGCCAGCCCCTGGAAAGACAATTCACCGTCTGTGTCTAAAATAGGCTTAGAATGGTGAGAGAAAGCCAAAATGGACACTGTTGAATACAGACAAATTATCTTAAGAAACTTCATCCAACTACTGTAATTCATCATCTTGAACTATTCTGAGTGTTTCCTGGGCAGAAGTTCAGGTTTGCCAGCCCCTGGAAAGACAATTCACCTCCTGTGTCTAAAATAGGCTTAGAATGGTGAGAGAAAGCCAAAATGGACACTGTTGAATACAGACAAATTATCTTAAGAAACTTCATCCAACTACTGTAATTCATCATCTTGAACTATTCTGAGTGTTTCCTGGGCAGAAGTTCAGGTTTGCCAGCCCCTGGAAAGACAATTCACCTCCTGTGTCTAAAATAGGCTTAGAATGGTGAGAGAAAGCCAAAATGGACACTGTTGAATACAGACAAATTATCTTAAGAAACTTCATCCAACTACTGTAATTCATCATCTTGAACTATTCTGAGTGTTTCCTGGGCAGAAGTTCAGGTTTGCCAGCCCCTGGAAAGACAATTCACCTCCTGTGTCTAAAATAGGCTTAGAATGGTGAGAGAAAGCCAAAATGGACACTGTTGAATACAGACAAATTATCTTAAGAAACTTCATCCAACTACTGTAATTCATCATCTTGAACTATTCTGAGTGTTTCCTGGGCAGAAGTTCAGGTTTGCCAGCCCCTGGAAAGACAATTCACCTCCTGTGTCTAAAATAGGCTTAGAATGGTGAGAGAAAGCCAAAATGGACACTGTTGAATACAGACAAATTATCTTAAGAAACTTCATCCAACTACTGTAATTCATCATCTTGAACTATTCTGAGTGTTTCCTGGGCAGAAGTTCAGGTTTGCCAGCCCCTGGAAAGACAATTCACCTCCTGTGTCTAAAATAGGCTTAGAATGGTGAGAGAAAGCCAAAATGGACACTGTTGAATACAGACAAATTATCTTAAGAAACTTCATCCAACTACTGTAATTCATCATCTTGAACTATTCTGAGTGTTTCCTGGGCAGAAGTTCAGGTTTGCCAGCCCCTGGAAAGACAATTCACCTCCTGTGTCGAAAATAGGCTTAGAATGGTGAGAGAAAGCCAAAATGGACACTGTTGAATACAGACAAATTATCTTAAGAAACTTCATCCAACTACTGTAATTCATCATCTTGAACTATTCTGAGTGTTTCCTGGGCAGAAGTTCAGGTTTGCCAGCCCCTGGAAAGACAATTCACCTCCTGTGTCTAAAATAGGCTTAGAATGGTGAGAGAAAGCCAAAATGGACACTGTTGAATACAGACAAATTATCTTAAGAAACTTCATCCAACTACTGTAATTCATCATCTTGAACTATTCTGAGTGTTTCCTGGGCAGAAGTTCAGGTTTGCCAGCCCCTGGAAAGACAATTCACCTCCTGTGTCTAAAATAGGCTTAGAATGGTGAGAGAAAGCCAAAATGGACACTGTTGAATACAGACAAATTATCTTAAGAAACTTCATCCAACTACTGTAATTCATCATCTTGAACTATTCTGAGTGTTTCCTGGGCAGAAGTTCAGGTTTGCCAGCCCCTGGAAAGACAATTCACCTCCTGTGTCTAAAATAGGCTTAGAATGGTGAGAGAAAGCCAAAATGGACACTGTTGAATACAGACAAATTATCTTAAGAAACTTCATCCAACTACTGTAATTCATCATCTTGAACTATTCTGAGTGTTTCCTGGGCAGAAGTTCAGGTTTGCCAGCCCCTGGAAAGACAATTCACCTCCTGTGTCTAAAATAGGCTTAGAATGGTGAGAGAAAGCCAAAATGGACACTGTTGAATACAGACAAATTATCTTAAGAAACTTCATCCAACTACTGTAATTCATCATCTTGAACTATTCTGAGTGTTTCCTGGGCAGAAGTTCAGGTTTGCCAGCCCCTGGAAAGACAATTCACCTCCTGTGTCTAAAATAGGCTTAGAATGGTGAGAGAAAGCCAAAATGGACACTGTTGAATACAGACAAATTATCTTAAGAAACTTCATCCAACTACTGTAATTCATCATCTTGAACTATTCTGAGTGTTTTCTGGGCAGAAACGTAAGTCTATCAGTCCATGATAACACATTTCACCTCCTGTGTCTAAAATAGGCTTAGAATGGTGAGAGAAAGCCAAAATGGACACTGTTGAATACAGACAAATTATCTTAAGAAACTTCATCCAACTACTGTAATTCATCATCTTGAACTATTCTGAGTGTTTCCTGGGCAGAAGTTCAGGTTTGCCAGCCCCTGGAAAGACAATTCACCTCCTGTGTCTAAAATAGGCTTAGAATGGTGAGAGAAAGCCAAAATGGACACTGTTGAATACAGACAAATTATCTTAAGAAACTTCATCCAACTACTGTAATTCATCATCTTGAACTATTCTGAGTGTTTCCTGGGCAGAAGTTCAGGTTTGCCAGCCCCTGGAAAGACAATTCACCTCCTGTGTCTAAAATAGGCTTAGAATGGTGAGAGAAAGCCAAAATGGACACTGTTGAATACAGACAAATTATCTTAAGAAACTTCATCCAACTACTGTAATTCATCATCTTGAACTATTCTGAGTGTTTCCTGGGCAGAAGTTCAGGTTTGCCAGCCCCTGGAAAGACAATTCACCTCCTGTGTCTAAAATAGGCTTAGAATGGTGAGAGAAAGCCAAAATGGACACTGTTGAATACAGACAAATTATCTTAAGAAACTTCATCCAACTACTGTAATTCATCATCTTGAACTATTCTGAGTGTTTCCTGGGCAGAAGTTCAGGTTTGCCAGCCCCTGGAAAGACAATTCACCTCCTGTGTCTAAAATAGGCTTAGAATGGTGAGAGAAAGCCAAAATGGACACTGTTGAATACAGACAAATTATCTTAAGAAACTTCATCCAACTACTGTAATTCATCATCTTGAACTATTCTGAGTGTTTCCTGGGCAGAAGTTCAGGTTTGCCAGCCCCTGGAAAGACAATTCACCGTCTGTGTCTAAAATAGGCTTAGAATGGTGAGAGAAAGCCAAAATGGACACTGTTGAATACAGACAAATTATCTTAAGAAACTTCATCCAACTACTGTAATTCATCATCTTGAACTATTCTGAGTGTTTTCTGGGCAGAAACGTAAGTCTATCAGTCCATGATAACACATTTCACCTCCTGTGTCTAAAATAGGCTTAGAATGGTGAGAGAAAGCCAAAATGGACACTGTTGAATACAGACAAATTATCTTAAGAAACTTCATCCAACTACTGTAATTCATCATCTTGAACTATTCTGAGTGTTTTCTGGGCAGAAACGTAAGTCTATCAGTCCATGATAACACATTTCACCTCCTGTGTCTAAAATAGGCTTAGAATGGTGAGAGAAAGCCAAAATGGACACTGTTGAATACAGACAAATTATCTTAAGAAACTTCATCCAACTACTGTAATTCATCATCTTGAACTATTCTGAGTGTTTCCTGGGCAGAAGTTCAGGTTTGCCAGCCCCTGGAAAGACAATTCACCTCCTGTGTCTAAAATAGGCTTAGAATGGTGAGAGAAAGCCAAAATGGACACTGTTGAATACAGACAAATTATCTTAAGAAACTTCATCCAACTACTGTAATTCATCATCTTGAACTATTCTGAGTGTTTCCTGGGCAGAAACGTAAGTCTATCAGTCCATGATAACACATTTCACCTCCTGTGTCTAAAATAGGCTTAGAATGGTGAGAGAAAGCCAAAATGGACACTGTTGAATACAGACAAATTATCTTAAGAAACTTCATCCAACTACTGTAATTCATCATCTTGAACTATTCTGAGTGTTTCCTGGGCAGAAGTTCAGGTTTGCCAGCCCCTGGAAAGACAATTCACCTCCTGTGTCTAAAATAGGCTTAGAATGGTGAGAGAAAGCCAAAATGGACACTGTTGAATACAGACAAATTATCTTAAGAAACTTCATCCAACTACTGTAATTCATCATCTTGAACTATTCTGAGTGTTTTCTGGGCAGAAACGTAAGTCTATCAGTCCATGATAACACATTTCACCTCCTGTGTCTAAAATAGGCTTAGAATGGTGAGAGAAAGCCAAAATGGACACTGTTGAATACAGACAAATTATCTTAAGAAACTTCATCCAACTACTGTAATTCATCATCTTGAACTATTCTGAGTGTTTTCTGGGCAGAAACGTAAGTCTATCAGTCCATGATAACACATTTCACCTCCTGTGTCTAAAATAGGCTTAGAATGGTGAGAGAAAGCCAAAATGGACACTGTTGAATACAGACAAATTATCTTAAGAAACTTCATCCAACTACTGTAATTCATCATCTTGAACTATTCTGAGTGTTTCCTGGGCAGAAGTTCAGGTTTGCCAGCCCCTGGAAAGACAATTCACCTCCTGTGTCTAAAATAGGCTTAGAATGGTGAGAGAAAGCCAAAATGGACACTGTTGAATACAGACAAATTATCTTAAGAAACTTCATCCAACTACTGTAATTCATCATCTTGAACTATTCTGAGTGTTTCCTGGGCAGAAACGTAAGTCTATCAGTCCATGATAACACATTTCACCTCCTGTGTCTAAAATAGGCTTAGAATGGTGAGAGAAAGCCAAAATGGACACTGTTGAATACAGACAAATTATCTTAAGAAACTTCATCCAACTACTGTAATTCATCATCTTGAACTATTCTGAGTGTTTCCTGGGCAGAAGTTCAGGTTTGCCAGCCCCTGGAAAGACAATTCACCTCCTGTGTCTAAAATAGGCTTAGAATGGTGAGAGAAAGCCAAAATGGACACTGTTGAATACAGACAAATTATCTTAAGAAACTTCATCCAACTACTGTAATTCATCATCTTGAACTATTATGAGTGTTTCCTGGGCAGAAGTTCAGGTTTGCCAGCCCCTGGAAAGACAATTCACCTCCTGTGTCTAAAATAGGCTTAGAATGGTGAGAGAAAGCCAAAATGGACACTGTTGAATACAGACAAATTATCTTAAGAAACTTCATCCAACTACTGTAATTCATCATCTTGAACTATTCTGAGTGTTTTCTGGGCAGAAACGTAAGTCTATCAGTCCATGATAACACATTTCACCTCCTGTGTCTAAAATAGGCTTAGAATGGTGAGAGAAAGCCAAAATGGACACTGTTGAATACAGACAAATTATCTTAAGAAACTTCATCCAGCTACTGTAATTCATCATCTTGAACTATTCTGAGTGTTTCCTGGGCAGAAGTTCAGGTTTGCCAGCCCCTGGAAAGACAATTCACCTCCTGTGTCTAAAATAGGCTTAGAATGGTGAGAGAAAGCCAAAATGGACACTGTTGAATACAGACAAATTATCTTAAGAAACTTCATCCAACTACTGTAATTCATCATCTTGAACTATTCTGAGTGTTTCCTGGGCAGAAGTTCAGGTTTGCCAGCCCCTGGAAAGACAATTCACCTCCTGTGTCTAAAATAGGCTTAGAATGGTGAGAGAAAGCCAAAATGGACACTGTTGAATACAGACAAATTATCTTAAGAAACTTCATCCAACTACTGTAATTCATCATCTTGAACTATTCTGAGTGTTTCCTGGGCAGAAGTTCAGGTTTGCCAGCCCCTGGAAAGACAATTCACCTCCTGTGTCTAAAATAGGCTTAGAATGGTGAGAGAAAGCCAAAATGGACACTGTTGAATACAGACAAATTATCTTAAGAAACTTCATCCAACTACTGTAATTCATCATCTTGAACTATTATGAGTGTTTCCTGGGCAGAAGTTCAGGTTTGCCAGCCCCTGGAAAGACAATTCACCTCCTGTGTCCAAAATAGGCTTAGAATGGTGAGAGAAAGCCAAAATGGACACTGTTGAATACAGACAAATTATCTTAAGAAACTTCATCCAACTACTGTAATTCATCATCTTGAACTATTCTGAGTGTTTTCTGGGCAGAAACGTAAGTCTATCAGTCCATGATAACACATTTCACCTCCTGTGTCTAAAATAGGCTTAGAATGGTGAGAGAAAGCCAAAATGGACACTGTTGAATACAGACAAATTATCTTAAGAAACTTCATCCAGCTACTGTAATTCATCATCTTGAACTATTCTGAGTGTTTCCTGGGCAGAAGTTCAGGTTTGCCAGCCCCTGGAAAGACAATTCACCTCCTGTGTCTAAAATAGGCTTAGAATGGTGAGAGAAAGCCAAAATGGACACTGTTGAATACAGACAAATTATCTTAAGAAACTTCATCCAACTACTGTAATTCATCATCTTGAACTATTCTGAGTGTTTCCTGGGCAGAAGTTCAGGTTTGCCAGCCCCTGGAAAGACAATTCACCGTCTGTGTCTAAAATAGGCTTAGAATGGTGAGAGAAAGCCAAAATGGACACTGTTGAATACAGACAAATTATCTTAAGAAACTTCATCCAACTACTGTAATTCATCATCTTGAACTATTCTGAGTGTTTTCTGGGCAGAAACGTAAGTCTATCAGTCCATGATAACACATTTCACCTCCTGTGTCTAAAATAGGCTTAGAATGGTGAGAGAAAGCCAAAATGGACACTGTTGAATACAGACAAATTATCTTAAGAAACTTCATCCAGCTACTGTAATTCATCATCTTGAACTATTCTGAGTGTTTCCTGGGCAGAAACGTAAGTCTATCAGTCCATGATAACACATTTCACCTCCTGTGTCTAAAATAGGCTTAGAATGGTGAGAGAAAGCCAAAATGGACACTGTTGAATACAGACAAATTATCTTAAGAAACTTCATCCAACTACTGTAATTCATCATCTTGAACTATTCTGAGTGTTTCCTGGGCAGAAGTTCAGGTTTGCCAGCCCCTGGAAAGACAATTCACCTCCTGTGTCTAAAATAGGCTTAGAATGGTGAGAGAAAGCCAAAATGGACACTGTTGAATACAGACAAATTATCTTAAGAAACTTCATCCAACTACTGTAATTCATCATCTTGAACTATTCTGAGTGTTTCCTGGGCAGAAGTTCAGGTTTGCCAGCCCCTGGAAAGACAATTCACCTCCTGTGTCTAAAATAGGCTTAGAATGGTGAGAGAAAGCCAAAATGGACACTGTTGAATACAGACAAATTATCTTAAGAAACTTCATCCAACTACTGTAATTCATCATCTTGAACTATTCTGAGTGTTTCCTGGGCAGAAGTTCAGGTTTGCCAGCCCCTGGAAAGACAATTCACCGTCTGTGTCTAAAATAGGCTTAGAATGGTGAGAGAAAGCCAAAATGGACACTGTTGAATACAGACAAATTATCTTAAGAAACTTCATCCAACTACTGTAATTCATCATCTTGAACTATTCTGAGTGTTTCCTGGGCAGAAGTTCAGGTTTGCCAGCCCCTGGAAAGACAATTCACCTCCTGTGTCTAAAATAGGCTTAGAATGGTGAGAGAAAGCCAAAATGGACACTGTTGAATACAGACAAATTATCTTAAGAAACTTCATCCAACTACTGTAATTCATCATCTTGAACTATTCTGAGTGTTTTCTGGGCAGAAACGTAAGTCTATCAGTCCATGATAACACATTTCACCTCCTGTGTCTAAAATAGGCTTAGAATGGTGAGAGAAAGCCAAAATGGACACTGTTGAATACAGACAAATTATCTTAAGAAACTTCATCCAGCTACTGTAATTCATCATCTTGAACTATTCTGAGTGTTTCCTGGGCAGAAGTTCAGGTTTGCCAGCCCCTGGAAAGACAATTCACCTCCTGTGTCTAAAATAGGCTTAGAATGGTGAGAGAAAGCCAAAATGGACACTGTTGAATACAGACAAATTATCTTAAGAAACTTCATCCAACTACTGTAATTCATCATCTTGAACTATTCTGAGTGTTTCCTGGGCAGAAGTTCAGGTTTGCCAGCCCCTGGAAAGACAATTCACCTCCTGTGTCTAAAATAGGCTTAGAATGGTGAGAGAAAGCCAAAATGGACACTGTTGAATACAGACAAATTATCTTAAGAAACTTCATCCAACTACTGTAATTCATCATCTTGAACTATTCTGAGTGTTTCCTGGGCAGAAGTTCAGGTTTGCCAGCCCCTGGAAAGACAATTCACCTCCTGTGTCTAAAATAGGCTTAGAATGGTGAGAGAAAGCCAAAATGGACACTGTTGAATACAGACAAATTATCTTAAGAAACTTCATCCAACTACTGTAATTCATCATCTTGAACTATTCTGAGTGTTTCCTGGGCAGAAGTTCAGGTTTGCCAGCCCCTGGAAAGACAATTCACCGTCTGTGTCTAAAATAGGCTTAGAATGGTGAGAGAAAGCCAAAATGGACACTGTTGAATACAGACAAATTATCTTAAGAAACTTCATCCAACTACTGTAATTCATCATCTTGAACTATTCTGAGTGTTTCCTGGGCAGAAGTTCAGGTTTGCCAGCCCCTGGAAAGACAATTCACCTCCTGTGTCTAAAATAGGCTTAGAATGGTGAGAGAAAGCCAAAATGGACACTGTTGAATACAGACAAATTATCTTAAGAAACTTCATCCAACTACTGTAATTCATCATCTTGAACTATTCTGAGTGTTTTCTGGGCAGAAACGTAAGTCTATCAGTCCATGATAACACATTTCACCTCCTGTGTCTAAAATAGGCTTAGAATGGTGAGAGAAAGCCAAAATGGACACTGTTGAATACAGACAAATTATCTTAAGAAACTTCATCCAGCTACTGTAATTCATCATCTTGAACTATTCTGAGTGTTTCCTGGGCAGAAGTTCAGGTTTGCCAGCCCCTGGAAAGACAATTCACCTCCTGTGTCTAAAATAGGCTTAGAATGGTGAGAGAAAGCCAAAATGGACACTGTTGAATACAGACAAATTATCTTAAGAAACTTCATCCAACTACTGTAATTCATCATCTTGAACTATTCTGAGTGTTTCCTGGGCAGAAGTTCAGGTTTGCCAGCCCCTGGAAAGACAATTCACCTCCTGTGTCTAAAATAGGCTTAGAATGGTGAGAGAAAGCCAAAATGGACACTGTTGAATACAGACAAATTATCTTAAGAAACTTCATCCAACTACTGTAATTCATCATCTTGAACTATTCTGAGTGTTTCCTGGGCAGAAGTTCAGGTTTGCCAGCCCCTGGAAAGACAATTCACCTCCTGTGTCTAAAATAGGCTTAGAATGGTGAGAGAAAGCCAAAATGGACACTGTTGAATACAGACAAATTATCTTAAGAAACTTCATCCAACTACTGTAATTCATCATCTTGAACTATTATGAGTGTTTCCTGGGCAGAAGTTCAGGTTTGCCAGCCCCTGGAAAGACAATTCACCTCCTGTGTCCAAAATAGGCTTAGAATGGTGAGAGAAAGCCAAAATGGACACTGTTGAATACAGACAAATTATCTTAAGAAACTTCATCCAACTACTGTAATTCATCATCTTGAACTATTCTGAGTGTTTTCTGGGCAGAAACGTAAGTCTATCAGTCCATGATAACACATTTCACCTCCTGTGTCTAAAATAGGCTTAGAATGGTGAGAGAAAGCCAAAATGGACACTGTTGAATACAGACAAATTATCTTAAGAAACTTCATCCAGCTACTGTAATTCATCATCTTGAACTATTCTGAGTGTTTCCTGGGCAGAAGTTCAGGTTTGCCAGCCCCTGGAAAGACAATTCACCTCCTGTGTCTAAAATAGGCTTAGAATGGTGAGAGAAAGCCAAAATGGACACTGTTGAATACAGACAAATTATCTTAAGAAACTTCATCCAACTACTGTAATTCATCATCTTGAACTATTCTGAGTGTTTCCTGGGCAGAAGTTCAGGTTTGCCAGCCCCTGGAAAGACAATTCACCGTCTGTGTCTAAAATAGGCTTAGAATGGTGAGAGAAAGCCAAAATGGACACTGTTGAATACAGACAAATTATCTTAAGAAACTTCATCCAACTACTGTAATTCATCATCTTGAACTATTCTGAGTGTTTTCTGGGCAGAAACGTAAGTCTATCAGTCCATGATAACACATTTCACCTCCTGTGTCTAAAATAGGCTTAGAATGGTGAGAGAAAGCCAAAATGGACACTGTTGAATACAGACAAATTATCTTAAGAAACTTCATCCAGCTACTGTAATTCATCATCTTGAACTATTCTGAGTGTTTCCTGGGCAGAAACGTAAGTCTATCAGTCCATGATAACACATTTCACCTCCTGTGTCTAAAATAGGCTTAGAATGGTGAGAGAAAGCCAAAATGGACACTGTTGAATACAGACAAATTATCTTAAGAAACTTCATCCAACTACTGTAATTCATCATCTTGAACTATTCTGAGTGTTTCCTGGGCAGAAGTTCAGGTTTGCCAGCCCCTGGAAAGACAATTCACCTCCTGTGTCTAAAATAGGCTTAGAATGGTGAGAGAAAGCCAAAATGGACACTGTTGAATACAGACAAATTATCTTAAGAAACTTCATCCAACTACTGTAATTCATCATCTTGAACTATTCTGAGTGTTTCCTGGGCAGAAGTTCAGGTTTGCCAGCCCCTGGAAAGACAATTCACCTCCTGTGTCTAAAATAGGCTTAGAATGGTGAGAGAAAGCCAAAATGGACACTGTTGAATACAGACAAATTATCTTAAGAAACTTCATCCAACTACTGTAATTCATCATCTTGAACTATTCTGAGTGTTTCCTGGGCAGAAGTTCAGGTTTGCCAGCCCCTGGAAAGACAATTCACCGTCTGTGTCTAAAATAGGCTTAGAATGGTGAGAGAAAGCCAAAATGGACACTGTTGAATACAGACAAATTATCTTAAGAAACTTCATCCAACTACTGTAATTCATCATCTTGAACTATTCTGAGTGTTTCCTGGGCAGAAGTTCAGGTTTGCCAGCCCCTGGAAAGACAATTCACCTCCTGTGTCTAAAATAGGCTTAGAATGGTGAGAGAAAGCCAAAATGGACACTGTTGAATACAGACAAATTATCTTAAGAAACTTCATCCAACTACTGTAATTCATCATCTTGAACTATTCTGAGTGTTTTCTGGGCAGAAACGTAAGTCTATCAGTCCATGATAACACATTTCACCTCCTGTGTCTAAAATAGGCTTAGAATGGTGAGAGAAAGCCAAAATGGACACTGTTGAATACAGACAAATTGTCTTAAGAAACTTCATCCAACTACTGTAATTCATCATCTTGAACTATTCTGAGTGTTTCCTGGGCAGAAACGTAAGTCTATCAGTCCATGATAACACATTTCACCTCCTGTGTCTAAAATAGGCTTAGAATGGTGAGAGAAAGCCAAAATGGACACTGTTGAATACAGACAAATTATCTTAAGAAACTTCATCCAACTACTGTAATTCATCATCTTGAACTATTCTGAGTGTTTCCTGGGCAGAAGTTCAGGTTTGCCAGCCCCTGGAAAGACAATTCACCTCCTGTGTCTAAAATAGGCTTAGAATGGTGAGAGAAAGCCAAAATGGACACTGTTGAATACAGACAAATTATCTTAAGAAACTTCATCCAACTACTGTAATTCATCATCTTGAACTATTCTGAGTGTTTCCTGGGCAGAAGTTCAGGTTTGCCAGCCCCTGGAAAGACAATTCACCTCCTGTGTCTAAAATAGGCTTAGAATGGTGAGAGAAAGCCAAAATGGACACTGTTGAATACAGACAAATTATCTTAAGAAACTTCATCCAACTACTGTAATTCATCATCTTGAACTATTCTGAGTGTTTCCTGGGCAGAAGTTCAGGTTTGCCAGCCCCTGGAAAGACAATTCACCTCCTGTGTCTAAAATAGGCTTAGAATGGTGAGAGAAAGCCAAAATGGACACTGTTGAATACAGACAAATTATCTTAAGAAACTTCATCCAACTACTGTAATTCATCATCTTGAACTATTCTGAGTGTTTCCTGGGCAGAAGTTCAGGTTTGCCAGCCCCTGGAAAGACAATTCACCGTCTGTGTCTAAAATAGGCTTAGAATGGTGAGAGAAAGCCAAAATGGACACTGTTGAATACAGACAAATTATCTTAAGAAACTTCATCCAACTACTGTAATTCATCATCTTGAACTATTCTGAGTGTTTCCTGGGCAGAAGTTCAGGTTTGCCAGCCCCTGGAAAGACAATTCACCTCCTGTGTCTAAAATAGGCTTAGAATGGTGAGAGAAAGCCAAAATGGACACTGTTGAATACAGACAAATTATCTTAAGAAACTTCATCCAACTACTGTAATTCATCATCTTGAACTATTCTGAGTGTTTTCTGGGCAGAAACGTAAGTCTATCAGTCCATGATAACACATTTCACCTCCTGTGTCTAAAATAGGCTTAGAATGGTGAGAGAAAGCCAAAATGGACACTGTTGAATACAGACAAATTATCTTAAGAAACTTCATCCAGCTACTGTAATTCATCATCTTGAACTATTCTGAGTGTTTCCTGGGCAGAAGTTCAGGTTTGCCAGCCCCTGGAAAGACAATTCACCTCCTGTGTCTAAAATAGGCTTAGAATGGTGAGAGAAAGCCAAAATGGACACTGTTGAATACAGACAAATTATCTTAAGAAACTTCATCCAACTACTGTAATTCATCATCTTGAACTATTCTGAGTGTTTCCTGGGCAGAAGTTCAGGTTTGCCAGCCCCTGGAAAGACAATTCACCTCCTGTGTCTAAAATAGGCTTAGAATGGTGAGAGAAAGCCAAAATGGACACTGTTGAATACAGACAAATTATCTTAAGAAACTTCATCCAACTACTGTAATTCATCATCTTGAACTATTCTGAGTGTTTCCTGGGCAGAAGTTCAGGTTTGCCAGCCCCTGGAAAGACAATTCACCTCCTGTGTCTAAAATAGGCTTAGAATGGTGAGAGAAAGCCAAAATGGACACTGTTGAATACAGACAAATTATCTTAAGAAACTTCATCCAACTACTGTAATTCATCATCTTGAACTATTATGAGTGTTTCCTGGGCAGAAGTTCAGGTTTGCCAGCCCCTGGAAAGACAATTCACCTCCTGTGTCCAAAATAGGCTTAGAATGGTGAGAGAAAGCCAAAATGGACACTGTTGAATACAGACAAATTATCTTAAGAAACTTCATCCAACTACTGTAATTCATCATCTTGAACTATTCTGAGTGTTTTCTGGGCAGAAACGTAAGTCTATCAGTCCATGATAACACATTTCACCTCCTGTGTCTAAAATAGGCTTAGAATGGTGAGAGAAAGCCAAAATGGACACTGTTGAATACAGACAAATTATCTTAAGAAACTTCATCCAGCTACTGTAATTCATCATCTTGAACTATTCTGAGTGTTTCCTGGGCAGAAGTTCAGGTTTGCCAGCCCCTGGAAAGACAATTCACCTCCTGTGTCTAAAATAGGCTTAGAATGGTGAGAGAAAGCCAAAATGGACACTGTTGAATACAGACAAATTATCTTAAGAAACTTCATCCAACTACTGTAATTCATCATCTTGAACTATTCTGAGTGTTTCCTGGGCAGAAGTTCAGGTTTGCCAGCCCCTGGAAAGACAATTCACCGTCTGTGTCTAAAATAGGCTTAGAATGGTGAGAGAAAGCCAAAATGGACACTGTTGAATACAGACAAATTATCTTAAGAAACTTCATCCAACTACTGTAATTCATCATCTTGAACTATTCTGAGTGTTTTCTGGGCAGAAACGTAAGTCTATCAGTCCATGATAACACATTTCACCTCCTGTGTCTAAAATAGGCTTAGAATGGTGAGAGAAAGCCAAAATGGACACTGTTGAATACAGACAAATTATCTTAAGAAACTTCATCCAGCTACTGTAATTCATCATCTTGAACTATTCTGAGTGTTTCCTGGGCAGAAACGTAAGTCTATCAGTCCATGATAACACATTTCACCTCCTGTGTCTAAAATAGGCTTAGAATGGTGAGAGAAAGCCAAAATGGACACTGTTGAATACAGACAAATTATCTTAAGAAACTTCATCCAACTACTGTAATTCATCATCTTGAACTATTCTGAGTGTTTCCTGGGCAGAAGTTCAGGTTTGCCAGCCCCTGGAAAGACAATTCACCTCCTGTGTCTAAAATAGGCTTAGAATGGTGAGAGAAAGCCAAAATGGACACTGTTGAATACAGACAAATTATCTTAAGAAACTTCATCCAACTACTGTAATTCATCATCTTGAACTATTCTGAGTGTTTCCTGGGCAGAAGTTCAGGTTTGCCAGCCCCTGGAAAGACAATTCACCTCCTGTGTCTAAAATAGGCTTAGAATGGTGAGAGAAAGCCAAAATGGACACTGTTGAATACAGACAAATTATCTTAAGAAACTTCATCCAACTACTGTAATTCATCATCTTGAACTATTCTGAGTGTTTCCTGGGCAGAAGTTCAGGTTTGCCAGCCCCTGGAAAGACAATTCACCGTCTGTGTCTAAAATAGGCTTAGAATGGTGAGAGAAAGCCAAAATGGACACTGTTGAATACAGACAAATTATCTTAAGAAACTTCATCCAACTACTGTAATTCATCATCTTGAACTATTCTGAGTGTTTCCTGGGCAGAAGTTCAGGTTTGCCAGCCCCTGGAAAGACAATTCACCTCCTGTGTCTAAAATAGGCTTAGAATGGTGAGAGAAAGCCAAAATGGACACTGTTGAATACAGACAAATTATCTTAAGAAACTTCATCCAACTACTGTAATTCATCATCTTGAACTATTCTGAGTGTTTTCTGGGCAGAAACGTAAGTCTATCAGTCCATGATAACACATTTCACCTCCTGTGTCTAAAATAGGCTTAGAATGGTGAGAGAAAGCCAAAATGGACACTGTTGAATACAGACAAATTGTCTTAAGAAACTTCATCCAACTACTGTAATTCATCATCTTGAACTATTCTGAGTGTTTCCTGGGCAGAAACGTAAGTCTATCAGTCCATGATAACACATTTCACCTCCTGTGTCTAAAATAGGCTTAGAATGGTGAGAGAAAGCCAAAATGGACACTGTTGAATACAGACAAATTATCTTAAGAAACTTCATCCAACTACTGTAATTCATCATCTTGAACTATTCTGAGTGTTTCCTGGGCAGAAGTTCAGGTTTGCCAGCCCCTGGAAAGACAATTCACCTCCTGTGTCTAAAATAGGCTTAGAATGGTGAGAGAAAGCCAAAATGGACACTGTTGAATACAGACAAATTATCTTAAGAAACTTCATCCAACTACTGTAATTCATCATCTTGAACTATTCTGAGTGTTTTCTGGGCAGAAACGTAAGTCTATCAGTCCATGATAACACATTTCACCTCCTGTGTCTAAAATAGGCTTAGAATGGTGAGAGAAAGCCAAAATGGACACTGTTGAATACAGACAAATTATCTTAAGAAACTTCATCCAACTACTGTAATTCATCATCTTGAACTATTCTGAGTGTTTCCTGGGCAGAAGTTCAGGTTTGCCAGCCCCTGGAAAGACAATTCACCTCCTGTGTCTAAAATAGGCTTAGAATGGTGAGAGAAAGCCAAAATGGACACTGTTGAATACAGACAAATTATCTTAAGAAACTTCATCCAACTACTGTAATTCATCATCTTGAACTATTCTGAGTGTTTCCTGGGCAGAAACATAAGTCTATCAGTCCATGATAACACATTTCACCTCCTGTGTCTAAAATAGGCTTAGAATGGTGAGAGAAAGCCAAAATGGACACTGTTGAATACAGACAAATTATCTTAAGAAACTTCATCCAACTACTGTAATTCATCATCTTGAACTATTCTGAGTGTTTCCTGGGCAGAAGTTCAGGTTTGCCAGCCCCTGGAAAGACAATTCACCTCCTGTGTCTAAAATAGGCTTAGAATGGTGAGAGAAAGCCAAAATGGACACTGTTGAATACAGACAAATTATCTTAAGAAACTTCATCCAACTACTGTAATTCATCATCTTGAACTATTCTGAGTGTTTTCTGGGCAGAAACGTAAGTCTATCAGTCCATGATAACACATTTCACCTCCTGTGTCTAAAATAGGCTTAGAATGGTGAGAGAAAGCCAAAATGGACACTGTTGAATACAGACAAATTATCTTAAGAAACTTCATCCAACTACTGTAATTCATCATCTTGAACTATTCTGAGTGTTTCCTGGGCAGAAGTTCAGGTTTGCCAGCCCCTGGAAAGACAATTCACCTCCTGTGTCTAAAATAGGCTTAGAATGGTGAGAGAAAGCCAAAATGGACACTGTTGAATACAGACAAATTATCTTAAGAAACTTCATCCAACTACTGTAATTCATCATCTTGAACTATTCTGAGTGTTTCCTGGGCAGAAGTTCAGGTTTGCCAGCCCCTGGAAAGACAATTCACCTCCTGTGTCTAAAATAGGCTTAGAATGGTGAGAGAAAGCCAAAATGGACACTGTTGAATACAGACAAATTATCTTAAGAAACTTCATCCAACTACTGTAATTCATCATCTTGAACTATTCTGAGTGTTTTCTGGGCAGAAACGTAAGTCTATCAGTCCATGATAACACATTTCACCTCCTGTGTCTAAAATAGGCTTAGAATGGTGAGAGAAAGCCAAAATGGACACTGTTGAATACAGACAAATTGTCTTAAGAAACTTCATCCAACTACTGTAATTCATCATCTTGAACTATTCTGAGTGTTTCCTGGGCAGAAACGTAAGTCTATCAGTCCATGATAACACATTTCACCTCCTGTGTCTAAAATAGGCTTAGAATGGTGAGAGAAAGCCAAAATGGACACTGTTGAATACAGACAAATTATCTTAAGAAACTTCATCCAACTACTGTAATTCATCATCTTGAACTATTCTGAGTGTTTCCTGGGCAGAAGTTCAGGTTTGCCAGCCCCTGGAAAGACAATTCACCTCCTGTGTCTAAAATAGGCTTAGAATGGTGAGAGAAAGCCAAAATGGACACTGTTGAATACAGACAAATTATCTTAAGAAACTTCATCCAACTACTGTAATTCATCATCTTGAACTATTCTGAGTGTTTTCTGGGCAGAAACGTAAGTCTATCAGTCCATGATAACACATTTCACCTCCTGTGTCTAAAATAGGCTTAGAATGGTGAGAGAAAGCCAAAATGGACACTGTTGAATACAGACAAATTATCTTAAGAAACTTCATCCAACTACTGTAATTCATCATCTTGAACTATTCTGAGTGTTTCCTGGGCAGAAGTTCAGGTTTGCCAGCCCCTGGAAAGACAATTCACCTCCTGTGTCTAAAATAGGCTTAGAATGGTGAGAGAAAGCCAAAATGGACACTGTTGAATACAGACAAATTATCTTAAGAAACTTCATCCAACTACTGTAATTCATCATCTTGAACTATTCTGAGTGTTTCCTGGGCAGAAACATAAGTCTATCAGTCCATGATAACACATTTCACCTCCTGTGTCTAAAATAGGCTTAGAATGGTGAGAGAAAGCCAAAATGGACACTGTTGAATACAGACAAATTATCTTAAGAAACTTCATCCAACTACTGTAATTCATCATCTTGAACTATTCTGAGTGTTTCCTGGGCAGAAGTTCAGGTTTGCCAGCCCCTGGAAAGACAATTCACCTCCTGTGTCTAAAATAGGCTTAGAATGGTGAGAGAAAGCCAAAATGGACACTGTTGAATACAGACAAATTATCTTAAGAAACTTCATCCAACTACTGTAATTCATCATCTTGAACTATTCTGAGTGTTTTCTGGGCAGAAACGTAAGTCTATCAGTCCATGATAACACATTTCACCTCCTGTGTCTAAAATAGGCTTAGAATGGTGAGAGAAAGCCAAAATGGACACTGTTGAATACAGACAAATTATCTTAAGAAACTTCATCCAACTACTGTAATTCATCATCTTGAACTATTCTGAGTGTTTCCTGGGCAGAAGTTCAGGTTTGCCAGCCCCTGGAAAGACAATTCACCTCCTGTGTCTAAAATAGGCTTAGAATGGTGAGAGAAAGCCAAAATGGACACTGTTGAATACAGACAAATTATCTTAAGAAACTTCATCCAACTACTGTAATTCATCATCTTGAACTATTCTGAGTGTTTCCTGGGCAGAAGTTCAGGTTTGCCAGCCCCTGGAAAGACAATTCACCGTCCTGTGTCTAAAATAGGCTTAGAATGGTGAGAGAAAGCCAAAATGGACACTGTTGAATACAGACAAATTATCTTAAGAAACTTCATCCAACTACTGTAATTCATCATCTTGAACTATTCTGAGTGTTTCCTGGGCAGAAGTTCAGGTTTGCCAGCCCCTGGAAAGACAATTCACCTCCTGTGTCTAAAATAGGCTTAGAATGGTGAGAGAAAGCCAAAATGGACACTGTTGAATACAGACAAATTATCTTAAGAAACTTCATCCAACTACTGTAATTCATCATCTTGAACTATTCTGAGTGTTTCCTGGGCAGAAGTTCAGGTTTGCCAGCCCCTGGAAAGACAATTCACCTCCTGTGTCTAAAATAGGCTTAGAATGGTGAGAGAAAGCCAAAATGGACACTGTTGAATACAGACAAATTATCTTAAGAAACTTCATCCAACTACTGTAATTCATCATCTTGAACTATTCTGAGTGTTTCCTGGGCAGAAGTTCAGGTTTGCCAGCCCCTGGAAAGACAATTCACCTCCTGTGTCTAAAATAGGCTTAGAATGGTGAGAGAAAGCCAAAATGGACACTGTTGAATACAGACAAATTATCTTAAGAAACTTCATCCAACTACTGTAATTCATCATCTTGAACTATTCTGAGTGTTTCCTGGGCAGAAGTTCAGGTTTGCCAGCCCCTGGAAAGACAATTCACCTCCTGTGTCTAAAATAGGCTTAGAATGGTGAGAGAAAGCCAAAATGGACACTGTTGAATACAGACAAATTATCTTAAGAAACTTCATCCAACTACTGTAATTCATCATCTTGAACTATTCTGAGTGTTTCCTGGGCAGAAGTTCAGGTTTGCCAGCCCCTGGAAAGACAATTCACCTCCTGTGTCTAAAATAGGCTTAGAATGGTGAGAGAAAGCCAAAATGGACACTGTTGAATACAGACAAATTATCTTAAGAAACTTCATCCAACTACTGTAATTCATCATCTTGAACTATTCTGAGTGTTTCCTGGGCAGAAGTTCAGGTTTGCCAGCCCCTGGAAAGACAATTCACCTCCTGTGTCTAAAAATAGGCTTAGAATGGTGAGAGAAAGCCAAAATGGACACTGTTGAATACAGACAAATTATCTTAAGAAACTTCATCCAACTACTGTAATTCATCATCTTGAACTATTCTGAGTGTTTCCTGGGCAGAAGTTCAGGTTTGCCAGCCCCTGGAAAGACAATTCACCTCCTGTGTCTAAAATAGGCTTAGAATGGTGAGAGAAAGCCAAAATGGACACTGTTGAATACAGACAAATTATCTTAAGAAACTTCATCCAACTACTGTAATTCATCATCTTGAACTATTCTGAGTGTTTCCTGGGCAGAAGTTCAGGTTTGCCAGCCCCTGGAAAGACAATTCACCTCCTGTGTCTAAAATAGGCTTAGAATGGTGAGAGAAAGCCAAAATGGACACTGTTGAATACAGACAAATTATCTTAAGAAACTTCATCCAACTACTGTAATTCATCATCTTGAACTATTCTGAGTGTTTCCTGGGCAGAAGTTCAGGTTTGCCAGCCCCTGGAAAGACAATTCACCTCCTGTGTCTAAAATAGGCTTAGAATGGTGAGAGAAAGCCAAAATGGACACTGTTGAATACAGACAAATTATCTTAAGAAACTTCATCCAACTACTGTAATTCATCATCTTGAACTATTCTGAGTGTTTCCTGGGCAGAAGTTCAGGTTTGCCAGCCCCTGGAAAGACAATTCACCTCCTGTGTCTAAAATAGGCTTAGAATGGTGAGAGAAAGCCAAAATGGACACTGTTGAATACAGACAAATTATCTTAAGAAACTTCATCCAACTACTGTAATTCATCATCTTGAACTATTCTGAGTGTTTCCTGGGCAGAAGTTCAGGTTTGCAGCCCCTGGAAAGACAATTCACCTCCTGTGTCTAAAATAGGCTTAGAATGGTGAGAGAAAGCCAAAATGGACACTGTTGAATACAGACAAATTATCTTAAGAAACTTCATCCAACTACTGTAATTCATCATCTTGAACTATTCTGAGTGTTTCCTGGGCAGAAACGTAAGTCTATCAGTCCATGATAACACATTTCACCTCCTGTGTCTAAAATAGGCTTAGAATGGTGAGAGAAAGCCAAAATGGACACTGTTGAATACAGACAAATTATCTTAAGAAACTTCATCCAACTACTGTAATTCATCATCTTGAACTATTCTGAGTGTTTCCTGGGCAGAAGTTCAGGTTTGCCAGCCCCTGGAAAGACAATTCACCTCCTGTGTCTAAAATAGGCTTAGAATGGTGAGAGAAAGCCAAAATGGACACTGTTGAATACAGACAAATTATCTTAAGAAACTTCATCCAACTACTGTAATTCATCATCTTGAACTATTCTGAGTGTTTCCTGGGCAGAAGTTCAGGTTTGCCAGCCCCTGGAAAGACAATTCACCTCCTGTGTCTAAAATAGGCTTAGAATGGTGAGAGAAAGCCAAAATGGACACTGTTGAATACAGACAAATTATCTTAAGAAACTTCATCCAACTACTGTAATTCATCATCTTGAACTATTCTGAGTGTTTTCTGGGCAGAAACGTAAGGTCTATCCAGTCCCTGGAAACACATTTCACCTCCTGTGTCTAAAATAGGCTTAGAATGGTGAGAGAAAGCCAAAATGGACACTGTTGAATACAGACAAATTATCTTAAGAAACTTCATCCAGCTACTGTAATTCATCATCTTGAACTATTCTGAGTGTTTCCTGGGCAGAAGTTCAGGTTTGCCAGCCCCTGGAAAGACAATTCACCTCCTGTGTCTAAAATAGGCTTAGAATGGTGAGAGAAAGCCAAAATGGACACTGTTGAATACAGACAAATTATCTTAAGAAACTTCATCCAACTACTGTAATTCATCATCTTGAACTATTCTGAGTGTTTCCTGGGCAGAAGTTCAGGTTTGCCAGCCCCTGGAAAGACAATTCACCTCCTGTGTCTAAAATAGGCTTAGAATGGTGAGAGAAAGCCAAAATGGACACTGTTGAATACAGACAAATTATCTTAAGAAACTTCATCCAACTACTGTAATTCATCATCTTGAACTATTCTGAGTGTTTCCTGGGCAGAAGTTCAGGTTTGCCAGCCCCTGGAAAGACAATTCACCTCCTGTGTCTAAAATAGGCTTAGAATGGTGAGAGAAAGCCAAAATGGACACTGTTGAATACAGACAAATTATCTTAAGAAACTTCATCCAACTACTGTAATTCATCATCTTGAACTATTCTGAGTGTTTTCCTGGGCAGAAGTTCAGGTTTGCCAGCCCCTGGAAAGACAATTCACCTCCTGTGTCAAAATAGGCTTAGAATGGTGAGAGAAAGCCAAAATGGACACTGTTGAATACAGACAAATTATCTTAAGAAACTTCATCCAACTACTGTAATTCATCATCTTGAACTATTCTGAGTGTTTCTGGGCAGAAACGTAAGTCTATCAGTCCATGATAACACATTTCACCTCCTGTGTCTAAAATAGGCTTAGAATGGTGAGAGAAAGCCAAAATGGACACTGTTGAATACAGACAAATTATCTTAAGAAACTTCATCCAGCTACTGTAATTCATCATCTTGAACTATTCTGAGTGTTTCCTGGGCAGAAGTTCAGGTTTGCCAGCCCCTGGAAAGACAATTCACCTCCTGTGTCTAAAATAGGCTTAGAATGGTGAGAGAAAGCCAAAATGGACACTGTTGAATACAGACAAATTATCTTAAGAAACTTCATCCAACTACTGTAATTCATCATCTTGAACTATTCTGAGTGTTTCCTGGGCAGAAGTTCAGGTTTGCCAGCCCCTGGAAAGACAATTCACCGTCTGTGTCTAAATAGGCTTAGAATGGTGAGAGAAAGCCAAAATGGACACTGTTGAATACAGACAAATTATCTTAAGAAACTTCATCCAACTACTGTAATTCATCATCTTGAACTATTCTGAGTGTTTTCTGGGCAGAAACGTAAGTCTATCAGTCCATGATAACACATTTCACCTCCTGTGTCTAAAATAGGCTTAGAATGGTGAGAGAAAGCCAAAATGGACACTGTTGAATACAGACAAATTATCTTAAGAAACTTCATCCAGCTACTGTAATTCATCATCTTGAACTATTCTGAGTGTTTCCTGGGCAGAAAGTCAGTCTATCAGTCCCTGAAAGACAATTCACCTCCTGTGTCTAAAATAGGCTTAGAATGGTGAGAGAAAGCCAAAATGGACACTGTTGAATACAGACAAATTATCTTAAGAAACTTCATCCAACTACTGTAATTCATCATCTTGAACTATTCTGAGTGTTTCCTGGGCAGAAGTTCAGGTTTGCCAGCCCCTGGAAAGACAATTCACCTCCTGTGTCTAAAATAGGCTTAGAATGGTGAGAGAAAGCCAAAATGGACACTGTTGAATACAGACAAATTATCTTAAGAAACTTCATCCAACTACTGTAATTCATCATCTTGAACTATTCTGAGTGTTTCCTGGGCAGAAGTTCAGGTTTGCCAGCCCCTGAAAGACAATTCACCTCCTGTGTCTAAAATAGGCTTAGAATGGTGAGAGAAAGCCAAAATGGACACTGTGAATACAGACAAATTATCTTAAGAAACTTCATCCAACTACTGTAATTCATCATCTTGAACTATTCTGAGTGTTTCCTGGGCAGAAGTTCAGGTTTGCCAGCCCCTGGAAAGACAATTCACCTCCTGTGTCTAAAATAGGCTTAGAATGGTGAGAGAAAGCCAAAATGGACACTGTTGAATACAGACAAATTATCTTAAGAAACTTCATCCAACTACTGTAATTCATCATCTTGAACTATTCTGAGTGTTTCCTGGGCAGAAGTTCAGGTTTGCAGCCCTGGAAAGACAATTCACCTCCTGTGTCTAAAATAGGCTTAGAATGGTGAGAGAAAGCCAAAATGGACACTGTTGAATACAGACAAATTATCTTAAGAAACTTCATCCAACTACTGTAATTCATCATCTTGAACTATTCTGAGTGTTTTCTGGGCAGAAACGTAAGTCTATCAGTCCATGATAACACATTTCACCTCCTGTGTCTAAATAGGCTTAGAATGGTGAGAGAAAGCCAAAATGGACACTGTTGAATACAGACAAATTGTCTTAAGAAACTTCATCCAACTACTGTAATTCATCATCTTGAACTATTCTGAGTGTTTCCTGGGCAGAAACGTAAGTCTATCAGTCCATGATAACACATTTCACCTCCTGTGTCTAAAATAGGCTTAGAATGGTGAGAGAAAGCCAAAATGGACACTGTTGAATACAGACAAATTATCTTAAGAAACTTCATCCAACTACTGTAATTCATCATCTTGAACTATTCTGAGTGTTTCCTGGGCAGAAGTTCAGGTTTGCCAGCCCCTGGAAAGACAATTCACCTCCTGTGTCTAAAATAGGCTTAGAATGGTGAGAGAAAGCCAAAATGGACACTGTTGAATACAGACAAATTATCTTAAGAAACTTCATCCAACTACTGTAATTCATCATCTTGAACTATTCTGAGTGTTTTCTGGGCAGAAACGTAAGTCTATCAGTCCATGATAACACATTTCACCTCCTGTGTCTAAAATAGGCTTAGAATGGTGAGAGAAAGCCAAAATGGACACTGTTGAATACAGACAAATTATCTTAAGAAACTTCATCCAACTACTGTAATTCATCATCTTGAACTATTCTGAGTGTTTCCTGGGCAGAAGTTCAGGTTTGCCAGCCCCTGGAAAGACAATTCACCTCCTGTGTCTAAAATAGGCTTAGAATGGTGAGAGAAAGCCAAAATGGACACTGTTGAATACAGACAAATTATCTTAAGAAACTTCATCCAACTACTGTAATTCATCATCTTGAACTATTCTGAGTGTTTCCTGGGCAGAAACATAAGTCTATCAGTCCATGATAACACATTTCACCTCCTGTGTCTAAAATAGGCTTAGAATGGTGAGAGAAAGCCAAAATGGACACTGTTGAATACAGACAAATTATCTTAAGAAACTTCATCCAACTACTGTAATTCATCATCTTGAACTATTCTGAGTGTTTCCTGGGCAGAAGTTCAGGTTTGCCAGCCCCTGGAAAGACAATTCACCTCCTGTGTCTAAAATAGGCTTAGAATGGTGAGAGAAAGCCAAAATGGACACTGTTGAATACAGACAAATTATCTTAAGAAACTTCATCCAACTACTGTAATTCATCATCTTGAACTATTCTGAGTGTTTCCTGGGCAGAAGTTCAGGTTTGCCAGCCCCTGGAAAGACAATTCACCTCCTGTGTC